>NW_024082378.1:0-80069 GCF_003009895.1 Hyaena hyaena | reverse complement strand
AAAAAAAAAAAAAAAAAAAAAAAAAGAATTCACCATAGACTAAAATCACTGTTTACAAAAATAATGTCTAGGTGCCAGGTACTTTCAACAAGATTCTTTACATGCAGGAAGAACACAATAAGCACGTTTTCTATTTGAATGCCAAACTTGGAGAGGTTACCTTATTAAAAATCCCAGTTCCCATGTTTATATAAATGCCAGGTGTTTATAAAATATCATAGTTCATAAATATTGTTCCTCCTCAGATCATCTCCTGCTTGGCCTATGTCTTCAACATGGTACTAGGAAAAGTGTCAGAACTTGCAAAAGTACTTTGAATATGAGAATAGCCTGTGTTTTGGTTTTTAATCCATGTATAAACTCCCAAGAACAATGGAGACAAGCCAAAAAAATGGACTTGTCTTTTTAGGAGCTTCCAGTGAGGAGAAAATTCCTCCAGAGGGGCTACCAACTGGGTGAAAAATGGTTGAAAATGAAACCAAAGTTTAATTGCTTCTCCAGGAGCCAAACCAGGCCTAGAGGATAAATAGGAAATGGTCTCTGAGTCAGAGCGTCTATACCAGAAGATCCTTAAGAAGTGTGGATTAGTAGGATCTGTTCCCCTCCTGGAATGTATTTAATGTATTTCTACTTCCTGTGTCTCTTGTCTTCCTAAACCCTACTCTAATGCATCTGCAGGGTAGGGAACGGGGCTTCCTTTCAAAGCCAAGTTTTGGCCCCAAGAAGGGATTTACTTAAGAATATGGTAATTTTGGGATTGTCTCATTAGCAACCAAATTAAGCCTCATCCTGTGTGCCATGTGGAGAAAAACTGGGGGATACTTTGAACACCAACTTAGTTGACTCGTTTCTTAAGCGTGTTTCATGGACCAGTGGTATTGACATCATCTGAGAGTTTGTTAGAAATACAAATTCTCAGACCTCCCCGTCAGACTTACTGAATCAGATACTCTTGGGAAAGACTCCATGACAATCTGTGTTGCAAGCAGGAAGGCTTCCTGGTGATGCTGATGTACCTAGAACTTTGTGAACCACTAGCCCAGTTTGTTGGGTGATTGCAAGACCAAGGGCCATTCCTGCTGAAGATCCTATGGTTCCATTTATCAACTTCTTACTACCCTTCACATGTGGGGTTTTGCTTAATCCTTCCCACAGCTTTTGTGGTTGGTACTAATGTTTTGTCATTTGACGAATGAGGAAAATGACATTCACAGTATTCAAAGAGATGACTCAGGATCCATCAGGTAGTAAGTGGGACAGTCAAGACGCAAATCCACATCTATCTCCTAACACTCTTTACATGCAAGATGATCCTCTACACAAGCAATCCTGTCCCATCAGAAATATCAGCTTTATGGAAGGGAACTGCACAAATGATGTCAGGTCTATGACAGAATGTCAGTTTATAGGCTTAGAAAAAAATTGGGAATTCACTCTCAAAGTTATGTGTGAATTCTCTATAGCAGTGCTCCCCAAAGTGTGCTCCATGGGCCACTGGTTCAAAATAAAGTTTCAGGGTTAGATAGATACGTTTGGGAAGTGGTAGTTTAAATTTTGCTAATTCAGTTTCTTAACAGCAGCACTTCTCAGTGCCATCAATGAATATGATCAGGTACAAGGTGAATCTCTGAGGGTACCGTGTATATGGCATGTCTCCTCTCACTAACTACAGAACTAATTTCTCACAGACTATTTCTTGGATCTAAAGACCACAGAGCAACATCTTAGAATCCCTGCTCTATACCATGCTTTGGAAAGCAGCATCCAGGCTAAGGCCTGCCTGGAAGTTCTTTATGTTGAGTGGAAACCTCTTTCTCAATGAGCTCCTAGCCACTGCTATTTATTCCTTCTTTGTCAAGATTGAGAGCCTTATTCTTTCTTTGGCAGGACTCTTTCTCATGTGAGCTAGTTGGATATATAAGCACAAGTACTATATCCTCTACTTAGCCTCATTTCTCCAGGATTCAATTCCCCAGTCTTCCTGCCATCCTTCAATGGCTCCATCCATCCATCCCCTTTTGGGTGGACTATTGCAGTAGCCTCATAATCAGCCTCTCCTCTTCTGATTGTGGGGCTGCTGCTCATCTGCAGTGCAGCCAAAACAGAAAATATAAAAGTATCCTATCCCATCACTGCTGAAAACCCTTTTATGGTTCTTTACTGACTTGGATTGAAATACAACTCTCCAAAATGACCTAAATGCCCTCCCTTCCTGAAAATTGAACAATCCCTTTTATTTAGGAAGCTCCAATTACGCTTGCCTCTCAGTTCCTTAAATGGCTCTTTCCCATCTCCAGACCTTTCCCTTTGCTGTTCCCTCATCCTGGAATGATCTTCCATTACATGTTGACAAACTGTCTCCCACTGACCTCTTGGGTCTCAGTTTAAATGTCACTTTCTCAGAGGCTTTTCTGAGAGAATGGATCTCACTTAAGAGTCCTGTTATTATACCTTGACTCAGCACTTCATCCTTCCCCCTCATGACACAGCCCATACTTCCTAATTCTGTGTTTGTGTGATCATTGATTTAATGTCTGTAGATTTAATGTTCAAGAGGCAAATCATCTGCATATCCAATAAAGACCCCTGTGCCTTGCATATGGTAGGCTCTCCAAATTTTGGAGTGGATGTATAGTTGTTGGTCTCTAGAGCCCCACACCGCGCCCCCCCCGCCCCCGCTCCATTCTCTATCTCTGTCTTCTCAGACCTGATGCACTCTGCCTGAGGCAGGTTAAGTGGAACTATCACCTCTCATATCCTGGATATCATGCTTCAGTTAATGTAACCAAAGGCCAAAGTAGCCTTTCCAGTGGCTGCCTCCAACCTTGGGCTCACATTAGACTCTCATTAAGTCCTCAAACACACCCAGCGCTTTCTGTATGTGTTCTCCTACAGCATAACTCGCCAGGCTAAACATAGGCTGTGAACCCCTAGAACTCAGCACAGATCCTGTCTCAACATCTGTCATCTACTTCTCTTTGTTTGTGAGGGAAGTCCTGCCTCACACCTATCAGAGTCACTGATCACTTGCACAGAGCTAGAGGGAGGAGTGGAGACCAGGGCCTGTGACTTAGAGCCTGACAGGCCTCCCACTAGGTCAGCACCACCCTTCACTGGCAGTTTCTGTTTCAGTTGCTGGTTCCTGGTGTTGTACCCCCTGCTGAAAGGAGAGCTATTTGGGCAGACCACCCACATGGGCTGACATGAATGGGAGCCCAGTTTGACTAGAGAATGTGGTTCCATCCTCATCTGAGCTTGATTCTGCCCATTTTAGGGTCCCCTGCCTGCTTTTGGAGGACATATATCCTCATCTCCATATTCTGGACCTTTCTGAGTTCAGTGGATTTTCTTCTTCCCATAGCCGTTTTTCTTTTTTTTTAATTTTTTAATTTTTATTTATTTCTAGGAGAGAGAGAGACAGCGTGAGCAGGGGAGGGTCAGAGAGAGAGGGAGCCACAGACTGAAACAGGCTCCAGGCTCCGAGCTGGCAGTCAGCACAGAGCCCGACGCGGGGCTCGAACCCACGAACCGCGAGATCATGACCTAAGCGAAAGTCGGACGCTCAGCCGACTAAGCCGCTCAGCCGACTAAGCCACCCAGGTGCCCCTTCATAGCCGTTTTTTAAATTTAAATGCCTCTGCATTAATTTCAGTATTTAGGGATTGAATTGAACAGGAGAAATATGTTGTTATGCTTATGAAATATGAAATGTATGTGATGACTAACGATTAAAATTGTAGTCCTTAGATCCAGACAGAATCAGGTTGGAATTCTTCATCAATTGGGTGGTGTAAGCTCAGGGAAGTTATTGAACCTCCTGTGAGGTTCAGGATCCTCACACACAGAATAGTTCAAACGGACCGTTCAGAACTGGGGTGTGGTTCTAATTGGAGCTGTGCTTGGCAGGATAAAGGGGGGCTAGAATTCTTGTTGCTTCTTCTTATTACTACCAGTCGGTCTCTGTTAATGTCCTTCTTCCAAGAGAGGTCAGCAGACTTCCTGTGGAGGCCTAGATACTAAATGTTTTAGAGTTTACAAGCCATACAGTCTCTGTTGAAACTACTCAGTTCTGCCATTGTAACACAGAGACATGTAAAGACAACATACAAACAACTGGGCATGTCTGTGTTTCAATAAAACTTTATTTGAAAAAGCAGGTTGTGGTCCAGAATTGGCCTGCAGGTTGCAGTTTACCAACCCTTGTCCTAGAACTTCACTTTTAGTGGCCTATTTGATTACTTTGAAAACTTCACTCTTGGTTTCCATGCTTTTTGACTTTTGGCCTGAAGAAAAGGCAGAAATCCTTGTCACCATGACCATGTAATTTTTACTTTTGCCAGATGAATCTCTGTGCTATTTATGGGAAAACCTGAAGACAGTCCAGGAGGAATGATCCCAGTCAACCAAGAAAACATCCCTTCTTGGGAAATATCATGGGGACAACACAGACAGTTTGTAGAAAGAGGACAGGACGCTTGTCTAGTCAGCTGAAATGATAAAGATAAGGTTCTGCAGCAAATGCCAAATTAGAAGAGGTTCAAGTAGCCATTGAAAGATCAAATGTAGGAAAGAATGTAGGAAAAATCAAATGTAAGAAAGAATCAAATGTAGTTTGCTAAGGGGTGGCTGGCTGGCTCCGTCAGTAGAGTGTGTGACTCTTGACCTTGGGGTTGTGAGTTCAAACCCCACATTGGGGGTAGAGTTTACTTAAAGTTTTTTGAAAAAAATCAAACAAATGTAGCTTGTTGACTTTCACAGCTGGCTATAAATTTTTCCATTAACTAGGACTGCATTTGGCTGCTTGTAGCTAAAATCTGACTACAGTGGCTGAATCAAATAACCTAATGGGAAATCTGGACACAGCAAGCCTGCCAGGGAGTTGTGTGTGTGTGTGTCTGTGTGTGTGTGTGTGTGTGTGTGTGTGTGCATGCGCATGTGTGTTGGGGGGGAGGGGTTGTAGCTAGTCAGGGTTTCAAAGACCTTGGCTCCTTCTAGCTTCCTGTCCTGTGATCCTTAGAGTGTGGTTCTTGACTTCATGGTCACAAGACGGCTGCTGTGCCTCTATGCAACAAGTACAGATTTCAGGCCAGAAAAAGGTTTCTGTCTTAGGAACCATATGCACCTGTCTACCTTTAGCTGCAAGGGAATCTGAAGAAATTACTTTTTAATTGGGCACACGGACACTTCAGACAAATCTGGGGTTCTCTTTTGGTGGGAAAAGAAGAGTGGATTTAGGGGAGGCAGTAGGAACATCTGCCACAATGGTAAGACCATGCTGCACTGTGGTTAAGAGCAGGCTCTAAAACCAGCTAGACTCAGCCAGGTCCTCATTTCTGAAGGGGAACCATAGTATTTCTCGCATAGAGTTGCTCTTATGAGCAGACAAAATAATCCATGTCAAGTGTCAATTATTATTATTATTATTATTATTATTTTAAAGCTACTCTCACCCTTCCCTCAGAAATTGCATTTTTCTTTTAAGTAAATGATTCCGTAGCAGCCCACCCATGACCTTCCCTGAGAAGGAGCCAGTGCTGACACCATCCAACTCTTAGCTGTCGTCGCTTTCAACATAGAATGATGGAGAATGATTGAAAGCATTGAATAATTCTGTTTGCAAGAGTCCCTCGGAGACACTTGAATCAGGTTCTGAAAATGAGTAAGAATTTGCCAGGCAGAACAGAGAAAACTAGAAAGGGTGTTCCAGGAAAAGGGAACAGAACAGCATGTGCAAAAGGATGACATCAAAAAAGAGTGTATTGCCTCATTGTATCACCTGGCAGCAACCATTTCTAATGCAGGATGTCAGTGGCATCTTTCCAAGGATCCCAAAGACATGAGGAGAGGGTTATTAGGCAATTACAGCACAGCCACTAACAAAGATGAGCTTTTCCTGAAAGGTGTATAGTAGAATTCACTTGAATTCAAGTAGAATTAACTTGAAATTTGGGGCTACTTTCAGAAGCATTTAGACTACATTTTACTTTGCACTTGCTATTGCTGTCCTGGAGTCAGTGAGTTACACTCACCATCATGTTGTACCATCTGATAACTTTATGAAGGGAAGTGTTATAATCCCTATTTCGTGTGTGAGCAAATTAGAGGTCAGGTTAGGTGAAGCTGTTGCCCAAGTTCACCCGAGCAAGTGCGTTAGAATCTCTGGGTGTTCCCTCAAGTGCATACCTGTTATCTTTCCAAGCAAGCCAGCCACCTACCCACTCTGTTATCATTTTTATATCATCTTTATGTGGGAGATGGCAACAAAGTTTTTCAAGACTTAGAATTTTAGGGCTAGAAGAGCCTAGATCTGCACCATCTAACAGATTAGGGGCAAGCGTCTATGAACATTTGAAATGGCTCTGTAGCTAGTGCTACTGATGAACTGTGAATGTATTTAATTTTAGAAAATTTTAGTTTAAAAATGGATGTTTAACTCGGGTAATGGAAAACTTTAAAAAATGTTTGTTTATTTTTGAGAGAGAGAGAGATACAGAGCATGAGCGGGGGAGGGATAGAGAGAGAGGGAGACACAGAATCCTAAGCAGGCTCCAGGCTCTAAGCTGTCAGCGCAGAGCCTGATGCAGGGCACAAACCCATGAGTAGGAAGATCATGACCTGAGCTGAAGTCTGATGCTTAACCAACTGAACCACCCAGGAGCCCCTGGAAAACTTTTAAATATGTTTGAAATAACTTGGGTATGGGAATCTATTTTTTTCACCCATAAATATTATGAAATCTAAATGTTGATCAAATATGATTAATGAAAATTTAGCATCTGAATCGATAAGAATAAGACACACCCTGGATTTTGAAGACGTAGTACAGAAGAAACAATGTATAATATGTTATTAATAAATTTGTATGTTGATTCCATGTTGAGATGATAATATTTTGGATATATTAGATTAAACGGAGTATACTATTGAAATTAATTTTATCTGTTTCTTCTTACTTTTTCAAATGTGATGACTAGAAAATTTAAAATTATTTACGTGACTCACATTCTTTTACTATTGAGCAGTGTTGTTAATGAGAACACATCTCCAGGGCACCTGGGTGGCTCTGTGGGTTAAGTGTACAACTCTCGATTTCAGCTCAGGCCATGATCTCATGGTTTGTGGGAGCACTGGGCTCTGTGTGCTGACAGTGCAGGGCTTGCTTGGGACCCTTTCTCACCCTTTCTCTCTGCCCCTCCCCTGCTTGCGCACTCAGTCTCTCTCAAAATAAATAAATAAACAACAACAAAAAAACACATCTCACTTTTTAGGCAAGGAAAACTGGCTTCACTCTGTCTTGAAGAGAAATTGAACACTGGTAAGCGACAGGCCCTATCCACACCTTTGTCTCAAGTAGTGCAACCTTGGATAGGCTGCCACCCTTCCATGGACCAATTTCTCAAACAGTAGGATTCTCTCATCCACCAAGTGTGCATGATCCCATTAAAATCATCAGAATTTCAAAGATATTAATCACTATAGGTCTATATAAAGAGGAAAATTGGAGTTTAAGATCTAATATAGTTTAAGATCTAATTCCAGTATAGACTGTTTCAAAAGCTAAATAAATTAGTAATTATTTGTATTGGATACGGTAAAGTATATATATGTGTGTGTGTGTGTGTGTGTGTGTTTGTGTGTGTGTATATATATGTATATATATACATATATATACACACACATACACACACTCATCAAATGCACATATATATGTCACTATTCTTATTTCCATATATGAGATAGGAAAACTGATTAAGTAACTCACCCATAGTCACTCAGCTTTAAAATGTAGAGCTGAGACTCAGTGTAGCGTGTTTGATCCTGAAGCCTGTGCTCATACTGACTTCCTGTGATGTCAGTGCCCAGAGATCCTATGTAACAAGCCCCTTCAAAATGCTCTTTCCTTTTATTAGTCAGCTGTACACACATGGACAACAATGAGGTCTGTCCTAAAATGAGAAGGAATTCAAAGTCTGGATGCTCAGAAATCCACACAAAGAGATTCAGGGAACTTTGAGGTGGGAGGCTATGAATTAGCCTCCCAGACCAAAAGGAGTGCCGCCCATTTGTTAATTTGATTTTGTTTAGGTTACTGAGCCATGATTCATCCTTAATTGCATTGTTTCAAATGACTAAATAGTCTAAGTATTAACCAACTGCTAAGTGGTTGCCCAGCCTCAGTTTAACTAGGACATCTTCAGCTTAGGAGTCATTAAAATCAAAAGACTGTCGGCACTCCATTGGGTATTGGGTGATCTGCCAACTGAATGATGGTTCGGGTGCCCAGGGAGGCAGATTTCTGGAACATGAGGAATTGTGTCCCTTCTGTCACTGTTGCCTGGGTCAAGTTCAGGTCTCCCCCTTTCAGTTGGTGTTGAAAATTCCCATAGATAGAAGGCCAGAGGACAGATTGATCTGATTCAGCAGATTGACTTCTGACTGTGGACCTTAGCAACAGGCTCCGCCAGAAATATTTTGAAAACTGATAAAGCACAGATAGACTTTCAAATTAAAGGTATGATTCTCAGAACTTATTCTACAGAGCCTCAGATTACTTATTTATCAAATGGGAATAATTACATCATATTGACTCTTCACTAAGTATGTAAGCAGAGAAAATGAGATGATGGGTGTTGGAAGAGTTTGTCAGACAGGTTATCAAAATGTTAAAGACTATTGGTTGAATATTAGTCATTTCCAGCACATTTGTGGATGTCATTAGTATTTGGACACCAAGCATATCTATATTAAACCCCGTATCACCTTTCTAGCCCTATGTTTAAAACTAATAATTTCAAAATATGCCACCAACTTGTGAGAGACTGTCAGGAGCTGAGAAAAGATGTGAACTTGGGGTCCAGTTATGGTTAAGTTTCCAGAACACATGGACTGAAGGTGAAAGAGGTTATCATGGGAATGGCAACACCAGGTCAAAAGGCAAGCTTGGTTTTGACTATAGTTTGAGGATCCAGCACACCCTACATCCAAGACTGATGTTTCCCACATGTTAGCACACAAAAAGACTACCTGGAGCAAGTGCTGAAACACAGATTCCTGGGACCAATATCCAGGGACTAATTCAGTGAGTCTGGGATGGGCTGCAAAAAGTCCATTTGTAGTCCAGTCCTGGTAGATGCTGATACTGCAGGTCCACAGATGGTAATTTGGATAGAACTGTCCCTGCTGAATCCTGTATATGGTCACAGCTACCAGGACCATTTGTTCTAGCCAACCTCCCATCATTCATCTACCTAGACAGCTAGCTGGCCAGTGCCCCCAATGAGCTCCCTTATCCGAGATATGGCCAGGCTCAAACTGCCCCCTTTCCATTCATCTGGGCAAGTGCAGTGGCTCCTTGAGCAATCTCCCTGTCTCAGAATGCTCTCATGACCACACATAAATTTACTTAAAAATAAGCGCAGGCGCAAACATGCAGGAATCCACTTACCGTGAAGACTGACAGATTTCAGAATAATGTCCTTGTACTACAAATACCTCCCCCCAACCCCAGGACGAATTGTGGAGGGCTTAGAGAGGAAAGCCTGGATGGAGATTCACATCTGTGAGCAAGAAAGGAAGAAAGCTTCAGTCATTCTATTCCCCTCACAATCCTCAGCCTTATTGTGAAAAGGAGCAGTGGGCGGTGGATCCATGAAAGGAGACCTTTGACCCCTTCCACATACTGAACTCCTGAATTGGGCCGGTGTGCTATAGACACAGGAACATTCTGTAAGGCAGAACATCTGGATGGGGCAAGAAAGGGATCGACCACATGTCCTGGTGGCCTGCTCGAGCTGTCTCGAAGGAATAAAGATACCCCTTTCTGGAACATCAGAGGAATCTGTGCTTGGTGCAAAACAAGTTTTATTTTGAATTTGAATTGAGGTAAAACATCCTTAATTTCAGGTGACAACACAGAGACCTGCTACCAAGGGACTATGACAGTAAAAATTGGTGTGGAGGACGGTGCCTGAGAGGAGACATTTGCAGCAAATTACAACAATGTTAGGAATGTCAGGCTCGTGGTCAGTGGAACATTTGGCTATGGGTTGTTTTAATCCAACTAAATACTAATATGCATATCTGAGTTCATTCACTCTCTGGATTAGCACAGTATCATATTAGCCTAATACAGCTTTAGCCTAATTTAATGCGGAAATATTAACTCAGGGAATTCCTTTCATGACATGGTATTATTTCTATAGCAATTTAATATTTTATTGGTCTGAGACAATGCAGTGCCAATATACTTTCCTCCCAAAACACACCCTAATAAACGTGGGATTTTTCATTCTAGCTATGGTTTCAGAGCAGCCATCGGACAGAGGCTAAAGTCTTGGTCCCTACAGTCAAACATCTGTGTCTGCATCGCCATCCAGGCTCCCTGGTATTGTTGATGGTCTATTTGCATACCTCTCTCTCTTGCCCAAGGGGAGTCAGATGGAATGGCTATGGATCATCCCTACTCCTGGATTCTAGGATTGAAAACAGAGCTATAATGTGCCTGCTGTATCAAGACAGGAGATGACCTCACCCTTCTGGGCTCCCTGGAATCCCCATGAAACGGGACTTGAGACTCATTTAAGTGGAAAAGTACAAGCATAACTGAAAAGGAAAATGTCAGTTGGGGTCATGTCAATGTCAAGGCCCTAGTAAAATGCTGGAAGTCACATGGTTTTGCCAGAGAAGTTTGCTGACCCTTTCTCCCAGAGCAAGGCCCTGTCTTCTTGTGCCCAACCCCCAAATACGCTGGAGTCTGAGACTTCGAGAGAGAGGCCATGCTGGCCTTGCACATGATAGATGGCTGTCACTCAAATACCTGCCTCCCATCAGCTTTATCTCCCAAAGATACTCCTGCACATTTCTTTCCAAGCCCCTGACCCTGACCTTGATCATGCCCTCATTAACTCCTGCTCAGGCTTTTGAAGTTGCCGTTAAATTAGGTGTCTTTGCCTCTAGCGTTTTTCCTTCCAATCCGTCTTTTGCCCTGTTGCACAATAATTGATTAATAGTATAGTTGGGAATAAGACACTCCTCTACTCCGAAGCTTTCTATGGCTCCCCATTGCCTATGGAACAAAGTCCAAATCTTTATGGTTTTTAAGGCCCTGGCTACTTTTCCAGCTCTCCCCTGCACTTCCTCCGTCCATCCTTCCAAGACTCATGCATTTTCTTTTTCTGCTTTAGCAAACCAAGAGATCTCCTAATATACAATGACTTTCCCCATCTTTGGTCCTTTGCTCATCTTGGTTCCTACTGCCAGGAATGTGATCCTTTGTGCCTTTGGGACCACTATTCAACCTTCAAAGCCAGGTTCAAATTCCATGCTCCCCAGAATATTCTCTCCATGCCACCCATTTAGAATTAGTCAATTTGGAGCAGTTACATTTGACTTGTATTCTGTTTATTTTTGTGTCTATCTGGCCTCCCCAGTAGCCTCTGCAGCATTAAGAAAGGAACCCTTTCTGGATCATTTCTAAGTGATTCTCCCACATAAAATGCTCACAGTAAATCTATGGGGACACAAAGCCCTTTACCGGCTCCATAGAAATTACATGTATACACCTGTCCAATCTCTACTTGCACAGATTTCAATTACTTCCCATGTTCTTCTGGACATCAGCTATGTTGAATATTGAAATCATTAATGTAGTCCCTGATGGCTGTTTCTAGGTCTTCAACCATCACTAGGAAGAATCTCTGAGATTATGAAAGGAAAATTTCTCTATTGTATAGAGGGTACCTCTGGATAACTTCTGCCTGGCACAAGAGAGTCTTTGTGGCCAGCTTGAATAATTACTTATCAAAACAGTGACCTTTGTACATGAAATATGAGGACAGGGTAAGAGTGGTGACTACCGAAAGCCTGGTTAATACCCTGCTCCAATCTGCATCTCAGCTCTGCCTACACTTTCTAGCTGCGTGACCTTGGCCAATTTATTTTACCTCTATGGCCTATTTCCTCATCCTAAAAGTAGGATGGTAATAGTACCTGCCTCCAGGGCTTTTCTTAGGAATAAATGATACAGTGTATATATAAAACACAGAGGAGGGCTTAGTACCTAAGAGATGTTCAGTAAATGCTAATTGTTTTTGTTGTGATTATATATCATGGCTATCACCATTTTGGATATTCCCCCTCATTCTATACTGCTGTTCTGTGAACATATGACTATCTTAGCATGGATAGCTATACTACTCAGTTATAATGTGTTCAAATAAATGATCCATAAATGTTTCCTTACAGGCAGTTTGCTAAATATCAAGCCACTTAATTTATTTATAGTCTTTTATGCCACTTAATTATCTATAATCTGTACCCTTTTATATCTTCACATCTTGGAAAAATTACCAGATTTTTCCAAATAAAGGTTTTGACTACATAGACTCATAGAAAGTTTGAGCTTGAGGGATGTTAATGAGGGCAAGTAATTACATCTGGACCCACATCCTTCTCTGTCCCCAAGGAAGACATTGATGGTCAGTCATGGTGCCCTTTCCACTGACTCCAGATGCTACTTTCCGGTCCTTCCAGCCCAGTGCTTCAGCAACAGCCACCAATCAGTCAGAGCTGACATCCACCTGCCATCCTCTCTACTCCTCAGTTCTTATTTTCTAGTTTCCTTCCCTATCATCTTTAAGGCTGGCTGCACAGAATTTATCTGGAAGCCTCTGGGGAAGATCCATGTTGTCCTAGTTGAAGTTCTTGCTGTTCTCTTAGAAGCTCTCGGGAACTAGATAGTTTGGAGTTTAGACAGAAGGTTGACAGTCTTCTTTGGGGATTATCCACCTGGCTCTCCTTTAACTAAAGAAAACCCAGCTCAAAGCCTAGCTCAGCCAATTTTCTGCATTAATGAGGCTAAAAGAAGATGATCCAGGCTCATTTTCAACTGAGATTAACTTGAGCTCATAAATACCACCTTAACTCTTAAAAACACTGGAGATTAGGCAGTAGTTTTCTCCTTGGTGATGGAACTGCCAGGTTTCTAATAAAGAAGGGAGCCACATTTAGATGAAGTTTCCAAAATATTCTTTATCTTTTCTGAAAATTCTGTCTCCATGTGTGGAAAAACCCAATGCTAGGAAAAACCACTTGTGATATCTCACAAGTCAGGATGGTTAGACACTCTCATTGGCTGATAGCCTCTGTAAGTCCCCATGAAGCCAAGGTCTTTTAGGTACCATGATATAATCAAGACCAAAAAGAGACATTTCTCCAAATAGAGATTTAAAAATTTTTTAATGTTTATTTTTGAGATAGTGAGAGAGACAGAACATGAGCGGGGGAGGGGCAAAGAGAGAGGGAGATGCAGAACTCAAAGCAGGCTCTAGGCTCTGAGCTATCAGCACAGAGTCCATTGTGGGGCTCGAACTCACAGACCATGAGATCATGACCTGGGCCAAAGTCAGATGTCCAACCGACTGAGCCACCCAAGTGCCTATCCCCCAAATAGAGATTTTTAATCACTTCATGTGGTGGTACAGGGGATAGAAGATTCTAGAAAATCATTTCCCTTTGTTTTGGCAACCCTAACAAAAGTGAGTCATATTCTAACTGTACTCTCTAGATAAAGACTAACATTTGAATTTATTGATCCCTCAAAGCCAGACAAGTTTTTATGTCTAGAGTTATGGCTGTGATTTGCCCCAGAATATTCCCTGTCAATGGGGAACCTACATCTACTCCATCAATACATGTACAAATGACACGCTTGTTCAGGATTTCCAGAAAAGGGCAATGAGGTATGAATTCTAACACTGTTGCAGTATTAGCTCCTGTGGAGGTGAATATCAGACTTCCTCCTCACACACTGTGTTGCTCGGCTCCTCCCCTCTCCATCCCCTTGCTAACTCCTGCTCATCTTGAAAAGTAATTGCATTTCTTTTTTTTTAATGTTTATTTTTGAGTGAGAGAGAGGATGTGTGTGCATGCACCCATGCGGCGGGGGAGGGGCAGAAAGAGGGAGAGAATGTGAAGCAGGCTCTGCGCTGACAGCAGAGAGCCTGATGGGGGGCTTGAACTCAGGAATCGTGAGGCCATGACTGAATCACAGTCGGATGTTCAACCAACTGAGCCACCCAGGAGCCACGTCATTGCATTTCTTACCATCTCCTAGTCACCTCCCTGTTACCTCCTGTCTCCCAGACCTGATGAGCAAGCTCTCTCCATCTCTATCCTCCCCCTCATTTCCAGACCCTCTTGCAACACTCTGCTGTCCTTAAAGCAGCACGTGTCCTATTGACTGTTGTCACTGAATCATCAGTACACTGCTGGAGCATTGCAGTTGTTCGAGAACTGTTTGTTGGGTAATTTTTTGAATGAAGCTTTTTGGAGAAAACTTTAAGTCTAGGAGGAAAACACTGACAGAGCTGCAGATCACAGAACTATCACTCATTCCTTCTCCCTGCAAGAGAAAGACAAAGAGCACAACACCAAAAGCAAAAACAACACAGAAATACTTCTTTATATGAAGTTCTGGAACTTGACAATATGAATTTGACTTTATCACGAGTGGTCAGGATTACCCTTTCGTCTTACTCAGTTTGTTCACTCTTCTGGACCAGGTTGTGTCAAAGTCAGGGACTAGATACCTCATTGTACCCATAGCACCCTGTGAAGAAGAATTACCATGTGTCTTCTCACTCCAGAGTTCTTGCCGTTCTCTTTCCTTCTCCACACAACGATCTTGTTCAAAAAGAAAATAAAATGTAGGATTCAATCCTTTGGCTGGATCCATAGACTCCTGGTGCCAGGCAAAGGGATTAGTGTTTTTTTTGTTTTGTTTTGTTTTGTTATAGTTTGTTTTTGACTTTTGTTCTCTGAATGTAGCATCACGTGAAGACAGAATATAGCCTAAAGGTGTACTTAAAATGTCGTCCTGTTCCTGAGCTTATTCAGACAGGCAATAGAAAATGGCACTCTTGATAATTAAAGCTCTTAAAGAAATTCAGCACAGGCAAGCAACTATAAACAAGAAGTTATTAGTCAGAGAACATGCTTGCGACATGAACATGGAAATTCCCACATGTCCTCAGAGGGCAAGAGAAGGAAAATGCAAGATTCTCTGGATAGTTTCATTATCATCTTTGTTGATCATTTTCTACTGAAGCAGACTGCCCATTGCCATCATTCCAGCCCCTTCAGCTAGCTGGAATTCCTTTTAATGCATTTATAAAATAAAGTGTTGACTGCAATACTTAAAATAAGTCCACATCTTTGCTTACTTATAGATTCTATATAAACTATTTTAGCATTACTGAAAATATCTAAGAAAAAAATAAAAAGATTATTATCCTGTTAAAATGCCAATTAAAGACGAACAAGTATATAAATTTACATCTATATCTTAGGAAGAGTCTGCATTTTAAAAGCTCAAACTCCCAAAACTTAAAAAAATTTTTTTTTACATTTATTTATTTTTGAGAGACAAAGCATGAACAGGGGAGGGGCAGAGAAAGAAAGAGACACAGAATCGGAAGCAGGCTCCAGGCTCTGAGCTAATGGTCAGCACAGAGCCCCACGCGGGGCCCGAACCCAAGAACTGCGAAATCATTACCTGAGCCGAAGTCGGACGCTCAACTGACTGAGCCACTCAGGCGCCCCCTCACAAAACTTTTTAGGAATGATGCCATTGCACTGCAGAAAGAAAAAGCCAAAACTGGTTGAACATAAGACATAAATGGTTGAAACATGGTTTAATCTTTTCCTCCTAAATATTCCTCTGCCACTTTGGAAAGTGATAAAAGATTCTGTACTTTTTCTTAAGAAGTTGACCTCATTTTTATTTTATTTTCTAAAAGTAGAGATGTCTTTACATGTGTTTGAAAGTATGTCTGTCAAACCTTTGGAGGACTTTTCAGAACGAAGAAAACTACATATCTTACCAAATTGTTTGGGGATTTTCCGCTTTTATGTGTTTGGGCATTTTTCCCTCTTAAACGTCAAAACCTAATAATCGTGGCAGAAGGTTAAATATTTTCCATACTTTGTTTCTGAAATTTGTTCTTTACAAAGAGCATATGGGGGAAAGAAATTTACACACCCAATCTATTACCATTAGTTACCTCTGGGGTTAGGGAGTAGGAACTGGGATTGGAGGCAGTGCAAGGGGCTTCTCTCTTCTTTTTCCATTTTACTTACAATAAAAATATACTAGTGGGCCGCTTGTATAATTTTTACAGCCATTTGATAAAGAAAAAACCCCATCATATTTAGAGGAAAAATATCTATTTGGGTAACTGTAGAAGTTCTCTGTATCCCTGGTTTGAACATTGCAACACAGGAAGTAGGGACATATTCCTATCTGCTCTGCCGGTAACACCCGCCATCTAAAGCATTTCTGTACCAAAAGTTTAAATAGAAGAATTTGGGGGTGGAAATATGGGAGGGGTGGGAGGCAGAATGAAGAATCTGATATCCAGAATGGAAAGTTTCTAGTTGGGAAAAGTTTAGGAGTTAAATACTTTGATAAGTCATATCAAGATTATATTGAATTCATTCTCCCTAATGTCAGTTTGCTTTAACTCAATATCCTTAGGAAAAAAAACAAAAAACAAAGCTATTCTTTCACAACATTATCAGTCCATTTGGGGGCTTTAAAATAGAAACTTAAATTTGCACATAACGGTTACATTAAAGAGAGCACCTTATTTAAACTCCCAAGTTTCTTAGGGGCTAGGGATGCCATGTAATGCTAACTTAGTTTAATCTGGTTTCTTTCCACCAAAACACACTATCCTTTCTTTTGGAGTTTCACCCCACCCCAGCCCGTGTCCCTTTTCACCAGGGTGTGACAGATTAAAAGCTGATTTGAAGAGTAAAGTCCATTTGCATCCCAGACCTCGGTCTCCAAACATTCAGTGTCATGAGATGTTTCATGACCACGGCATGCCCGTCATCTCATTCTCCAAACAAGGGACGTGGGGATGAATGGGGTGGAGCTTTTTATTCTTCCAGGATTTAAAACTATGTATACATAGAGCAAGCAGCTGGCACAAGTCTTCGGTAAGTGTGTGTGTGTGTGTGTGTGTGTGTGTGTGTGTGTGAGAGATGGAGAAAGAGTTGGATCAAAAGAGTGGTTTCCTGTTCAGAGCAGGACATAAGTTTCATTCCATGAAAGGAAATATAATTGATTCCACTTCCATCAGCACATCAAGAGGATGGCCGGTAACTTGCTTCCTCCAGGCTGGCTAGGGGATGACGCAGTCCAGGGGAAATGGTCCCCTCCCCAGGCCTGGGACGGGCCCTGGCTGGCCTGGGAAAGCGCACACCCGCACAGCCCCTCGCCCCTTGTGGTCCCCCTGGAGTCTGTCAACGGTCGAGTTCTGTCCTTTTTCCACACTTGGGAGGACACATGATGTCCCTCCAGGTCCTGCAGTCTGGGTTTGATTAAATAATTATAAACTCCCAGCAGCAGATCTATCATTTATGTTCCGAAACATGCCAGCATGTGTCTTTTGTGGCCATGCCAGCCAATCGTCAAGCTGCTCTCGTTATTGTCACTGAGAACACAGTGGTTCAATGTTTGTGCTAGTTCCTGGATTTTGGCGATAGAATGTTGCCCAGCAGTGTGCTGCCGGTGCCAGCATCACTACAGAACTTCATAATAAATCCTTTCTATATTTATTCAGTCTACCACTCTGACACTGAAATTGCCTTTTATGAGCTTATGATTGGAGGCTCCCATTTTCCACTCCTAACTCTGGGTGATTATATATTCTAACAGCAAAGGCATCAGGGCCCGTTGTCTGCACATGCAGCATGGCAAGGTGGTTGCTGGTGCATTGGGGGAAGGTCGGAGACTGGAAGTGTGCAGAGCTGACCGTTCATCCCACACAAAGGAAGCACAGAGGCCACCTCTTGAATCCATTTGCTTAACATGCTTAAAATTTTCCACTTCCTCCACAGCTAAAGCCCAAAATAAAATTGTCAAAATAAAGCAGCAATAATTCATAGTAATATGTTATCTCCCACAAAAGTGCAAAGGGAGGTAGGAGGACACCACCTAATTAAGTTCAGGGAATATTTAGAGGTATTTTTAGTTCATGCCTTAATTGAGCCACACATGATCTCTAAATTGTCTCCATTCAAAGCATATAAACTTGGACAATAACTGAAATACCTGAAGGGAAAGTGCCTACTTTCTGTGTACATGAATAATTTTGCTGACAATAATGTACATGGCCAGAATGATCTTCCTATCCCATGACTTCACTAATGATACCATACTAAGAAGCTTCTAGAAATTATGATGAATAAAAAATTAACAACAGAACACAAGCTATGTTATGGAAAGAGAATGACATGTATTTTATTTTACATAGTTTTCTATGAAAGAGTTCAGAAAAAGAGGAGTATACATGGCTTACGTGTGTTTTCATTTTTTGGAAAATGATCAAAGCCACTCATCTGGTGAGAGAAGTGTAATGAAATGAGATAATAAAGATTAGTGAAAAGAAGCTGTATAAACTAATGGGAGAGTACTGGAGTTACAAAGTAAGATTCATCAGCCACTTAGTTTTCATCACTGTCTTTCATTTGCACTTACGTTTACTAAAATACTGCGGACTTGGATGAGGATGTAGATGAAATGTGAATCTCAGAAGTTCCTCTATACAAAGGAAGAGTCAACTGAGGGTTGGGTGCTTTGTTTTTACCACTTTCTTTATATATATATATATATATATATATATATATATATACATATATATATATGTGTATATATATATTTTATTTTGAGAGAGTGTGTACGAACATGCCTGCATGCACAAATGTGAGGGAGTGGGGGTGGGGCTGTGAGGAGGAGAAGGGAAAAAGAGAGAAAGAAAGGGAGGGAATCTTAAGCAGGGTCCATGCTCAGCATGGAGCCCAACATGGGGCTCGATCCTACAAGATCGATCCTGAGATCATGACCTGAGGTGAAATCAAAAACTGATGCTCAACTGACAGAGCCACTCAGGTACTCCTTTCACTGCTTCCTTTAAAAGAATGATAAAGGGGCATGTGGGTGGCTCAGCTGGTTAAGCGGCCAACTTTGGCTCAGGTCATGATCTCACAGTTTGTGGGTTTGAGCCCTGCATTGGGCTCTGTGCTGAAAGCTCAGAGCCTGGAGCCTGCTTCAGATTCTGTGTCTCCCTCTCTTTCTGACCCTTCCCCGCTCACTCTCTCTCTCAAAAATAAATAAACGTATTAAAAAAGGATGATAAAAACATTTCCATCCAATGCAGAAATGCAATAATCTTTCTACCATCATCAAAAGGCTCCAGATATGACATTTTATTTTTAAGAGATTGGGTTTTAGAAGGATAAATATTAGTGAAAGTACATTAAATGTGTATAATTTGACATCTTTTTTTTCAAAATGGAAAGGTCCTATTTTCCAAAAAATAGAAATTGAGTTATTGCTTTGCTTTTGAGATTTGAGATAGAACTTCTCTCAGTGATATAATTCTTGGTGATACCACATTCACCCTGACACTACTTAAGTAATGTGTTGATAATTCTGAAAATGAAGTCAATTCTTCTTTTAATAAGCTAAAACTTCAAAGTTAAGTCATTTCCAAATACATCAACTTGAAAGTATGCTACTATTCTACTGAGGTAAACTTAAGTTGGAGAAAACGTGATGATAATAATGGTATTCTGGTGTGTAATGTGCAGTAATATATAAGGGCAGTTTCTTTGGTTGAATGTTTTTGGGGGAAATGGTTAGGGAAAAGCAAAATCTTTGAATAGACTAATAGTCATGACATAGAAGTATGGTTTTGTTCTCCTTAGCTATGTATAGGAGTTCTTAGGTTTATAAACATAGGAAAGACAAAGAATTCTTAAAAGGAGAATACATTTTGTATGTGTAGAGCATTTAGCCATTTGTGAGAAGAGCTGAGTTTTTTAAGTGCTTCTGACTAATAGTGCTTAAATAGAAAAGCATCCGTGTGTAGGACTGTTTTTAGCCAAGCATTTGGGATGTGCTGATTCACGTCCCAAGTTGTGCAACTGGCCACTAGGGGGCCTTCCTATCAGTTCTTTTCATAAAACAGGAAAAATAATTAATATTAAAACAGACTGCAGAGATGTGCCCCAATATTTTCTACAAAATGCTTAGAAATGGCTGGTTGAGAAGTGATTAATGTACCATCGCCTGATTATTCTGATAATATGAAACTATTGATTGGTTCTTCCCCTTCACTGAACTTTTGTTTTGTAAATCAATTGCTTTTGTTTATTTATTTTTTAGCTCAAATAATGGTTGTTTTATCTGCTTTTTAAAATCTTCTTTGGCTGATTTATCCCAGAGTTTGAAGTTAGGAATTTAATGTAATCCAGCCAGTGCATTAATTCAGTCTGGAGGAAGAACTGGAGTCTGATGAACCTGATGAGATGTGCACGGTCGCCCAAGCACATTTTAGTCTCCACAACTGTCTACACTGCCTGCTCAAGTCAGGCAGTCCATGGTGTGATGTGTACTTGGCACGCCTTTGTTGAGCACTTACGATATTCTGGGCGCTGCGCTTGGTGCTGGCCTCCAGCTGGACACCAACATGGTGTAGCTGTCCTCACAGAGACTCAGTGCTAGAAGCACATTAGAAAGCACATAAGCCTTTCAAAATATGAACTACTGAGCAGTGGGAAAAAGCCAACTGAGAAACAATGAAATAACGTACAAGGTGAGGGGCTCCTGGTGAGAGGTAACGGGTGCTGCATGATTCAGAGCAGGTCCCATTTGTACAAGGGAGGAGGCTGTAGGAGGCTGGAGGGTTATCAGAGCCCTGGGGGCAGGTCCTGCCTCCCCGACTCAAGCAGTTGAGTGTGAGCTTGGGAAGCCCTGGGCACATTTAGACTTCCCTGCACCACCCATGAAGTTGGGTTTTAACAGTGCTGACTCCTCCCCCCTCACCAGATTTTGAGACTGCTTTTATACAGGGGCATTTCAAAAGTTATGTGATTGCTCAAAGAATCAATGGTTTTTATTGAGTGGATTTTTTCTTTTTAATGCTTACTTATTTTTGAGAGAGAACACACAGGTGTGAGCAGGGGAGGGGCTGAGAAAACAAACAGGCTCTGTGCTGACAGTAGAGAACTCGATGTGGGGCTTGAACACATGAACCCTGAGATCATGACCTGAGCTGAAGTTGGGCACTAACCGACTGAGCCACCCAGGTGCCCCTACTGAGTGAATTCTTGACCAGAGTACTTTGATAGGTGGCATTTTTGCCCTGGGGTTTTAAAATATCTAAAGACTTATTAGCTTGAAAAATCCTTCAATATAATAAGTTAAAAATGTTTTTGCAAAATAGCATCTTTCTTTTTATAATACAGATACCTATATGCATAAGAGGTTGGCAAAGACGATCCAAGGGACGATATGGCTGGTTAAATTATGAGAATTTTAGTTTCTTTTCCTTTTTACTTTCTGTAACTTCTGATTGTCTGCAGTGACCCTGAAATGTTTTGTAATAAAATAAAATTGTATACATTAAACAAACTAATAATAGATATTGCTAGTCTCAGTGGAAAAATTCCATTTTCAACCGAGATGAAATTTTTCCTTGTAAATATTTTGTTAAACATTCATGTGAGGAGACTTTCATCAAAACCCTTAGATAATTCTTAAATCCCCGCAAAACCACTAATATAAAAATATTTAAAAGACTTAAATTGAATTTTCCTTTAATAAACAAAATCTTTCACCTGTCTATTCATCCCAAAAGGGAAATTTATAAAAATAAGACTTCACTTTCAATGTAAATATGTATCTGTTTACTGACTTCCATGCTAAAACATGTTCCTTTAACATTTGTTTCTAAAATTGATAGCTCTTCCAAATGACACTGCTTCCTAATTTGGCACAAATTAGGGTGACTTCTAATTTATATCATCCTTCCAGAGGACATTAGAACAGCGTGCAGAATCTGAAAGTGCCCCCAATATTACCCTTCCCTCATTACTCAAGCTTGCTTTTTTATTTTTTTAGTGTTTTTATTTACCTTTGAGACAGAGAGAGAGAGAGTGTGAGTGGGGGAAAGGCAGAAAGAGAGGGACACACAGAATCTGAAGCAGGTTCTAGGTTCTGACCTGTCAGCACAGAGCCCAGTGCAGGGCTTAAACCCACGAACCGTGAGATAGTGACCTGAGCCAAAGTCGGATGCTCAACCAACTGAGCCATCCAGACGATCCTAGATCTTGCTTTAAGTGGCATTTTGAGAGCTTCCCCCTTGCTTTTGTGAGCTGTGCAACTTTGATCTGTCTACTTGCTCTCTCTGTCTTATTTCCCTTGAAATTTGTTTGACGTTCTACTTCTTTTTGCTTACATTTAAGAATACAAGTATTGAATAATATTAAGTTTGGTTGTTAAAACTACAAACATGTCAGGGAATGGTAGGTCCCTTTCCTCTATCTTCTTCTCTCCCTGAGGTGACAGCGCTGTCAGCGTGTTGTGTGGCCTCTCTGTGTTGTGTTTTTTTCTATGCATTTGCATTCAGGAATAGATAGCTATGAAACCAATTGTTTGGGGGCTGTTTTCTCTTTTAAACAGCATAAGCGGAATCATATTGTAAATATTGTTCCACACTTTCTTTTCCTTGAGATTGTATCTTAGAGATCTGTGTCAGGATACATAGATCTATATCATTTAAAAATATTCTTCAGTCTTGAAGACTAAATTCTTAGATTTTGGGGAATCTCAGGTTTGTAAGGAACTTAGTGATCCAAATATGCCATTTTGAATCAGGTCGGACTATGTCTAACCCTTGCTGTGTCGCAATCCGGAGAGAAACAAGGTGTCTTCCCTGCCCTTGAGTGAAATGCAGGATATTTCTTAAACGGGGTAAAGAGATACTAAACCCCAGGACCATTAACTCACCTGCCATATCATACATTTAATGGTAGAGAAAAAAGCAATTTTACTTAAGGACAAAATAAGTTAAACTCCAGGCTCATAGACACAGATGCTGAAAGGAACGTCAGGAGGTCATCTGGATCTATCCTCCACCTTTAAACAATTACCCAGGATGGAACATAAGTCTTGGGAAAAATGAACACCCAACTGAAATCTTGTACAAACCCAAAAAGAGTCTACCATGCTGCCCCAGACTCTCTTACTTTGTTGCTTCTGTTTCTTTCTCTGCATGCGTTCCGTAGCTCGGGTTTTCTCCATGGCTTTAGTAAGGAAGAGTCTTCTTATGTTTTCAGAAAAAAAGGCTTGCTTATTTCACCACCCATAAAGGAATAGGCAGCGAGTTTGTGGAAACATCTGTTAAGGGGCAGAAGCGTCCTTACTGAGAGGCGACGCAGGGTGTGTATTTGCTGGGTTCTGAGACCTGCCTCTCCCAGGAGGCAGCGAGGAGCTGCAGAGGTTGTAGGGATCTGGAGGGGAGCTCCCACTCACCCCTTCATCTGAGTCTTTCCTTCATTCAGGGGCGTGGCTTCTCAGAATACTGGGCGTGGCTTTGTAAGAGCTGTCAAAAGTAATCAAACCTTGTGGGTGTGCTCCGTGTGCCTAGTTGGTTTGATAGGAATAGGAAAGAAGATGAGCGCCGGGCTCCAGGTGAGGCATGAATGTAAGAGTAGAACTAACCTCCCTCAAAGCAGTAGGCAGCCTGTGAGCAGTAGGCAGTATGTTCAGTTATGGCTCCAGTGTTTCTGGATCTCGGCAGACAGACAGATGGGCACTTGGATCATAGGAACAAGCCCGGCGGAGCTTCCAAAAACCCTTCTCTCAACAAACACTGAGCTTCAAAGTAACTATCTTTGGAATTAAGGAGAAAGTTTTCTCCCTGATAAAATGAAGGCAGCTTTTTTTTAAAAAAATTTTTAAAAATATGTTACTTTTGAGAGAGAGAGAGACAAAGTGCACAGAAGTGGGGACCGGGGGCAGGGGAGGGCGGTGCAGAGAGAGAGGAAAACACAGAATCTGAAGCAGGCTCCAGGCTCTGAGCTGTCAGCACAGAGCCAATTTGGAGCTTGAACCTACAAACTACAAGATCATGACCTGAGCCAAAGATGAACACAACCAACTGAGCCACTCAGGTGCCCCAAGACAATTTTTTAAGAGCTCAAACTATCAAAGATGTAAAACAAAACAAACCAAACACCGGAGGTACAGGACTTATTCTTTTTTATTTTTTTATTTTTATTTTTTTTAGAATTTGAAGGGAAACTTATTTTTTAATGTTTACTTTTTACTGTTTTTTAATGCTTTCTTTTGTACTCTTTTGTTTTCTTTCTTTCATAGTTTATTGTCAAGTTGGTTTCCATATAACACCCAGTGCTCATCCCAACAAGTGCCCTTCCCCATGCCCATCACCCCTTTTCCCCTCTCCCCCACCCCCATCAACCCTCAGTTTGTTCTCAGTATTCAAGAGTCTCTCATGGTTTGCCTCCCTCCCTCTCCCCAACTATTTTTCCCCTTCTCCTGCCCCATGGTCCTCCATTAAGTTCCTCCTAATCCACCTATACGTGCAGACATATGGTATCTGTCTTTCTCTGCCTTATTTCACTTAGCATAACACAATCATGTTCCATCCACATTGCTACAAAAGGACAGATTTCATTCTTTCTCATTGCCATGTAGTATTCCATCATATAGATAAACCACATCTTCTTGATCCATTCGTCTGTTGATGGACATTTAGGCTTTTTCCATGATTTGCTTATTGTTGAGAGTGCTGCTATGAACATTGGGGTACATGTGCCCCTGTGCATCAGCACTCCTGTATCCCTTGGGTAGGTTCCTAGCAGTGCTACTGCTGGGTCCTAGGGGAGTTCTATTAATTTTTTGAGGAACCTCCACACTGTTTTCCAGAGGAGCTACACCAGTTTACACTCCCACCAACAGTGTAGGAGGGTGCCCATTTCCCTACATTCTCACCAGCATCTAGAGTCTCCTGATTTGTTCATTTTAGCCACTCTGACCAGCGTGAGGTGGTATCTCAGTGTGGTGTGGTTTTGATTTGTATTTCCCTGATGAGGAGGGATGCTGAGCATCATTTCATGTGTCAGTTGGCCATCTGGATGTCCTCTTTGGAGAAGTGTCTGTTCATGTCTTCTGCCCATTTCTTCACTGGATTATTTGTTTTTCGGGTGTGGAGTTTGATGAGTTCCTTATAGACTTTGGATACTAGCCCTTTATCTGATATGTCATTTGCAACTATCTTTTCCCATTCTGTCAGTTGCCTATTAGTTTTACTGATTGTTTCCTTTGCCCTGCAGAAACTTTTTATCTTGATGAGGTCCCAGTAGTTCATTTTTACTCTTGACTCCCTTGCCTTTGGGGATGTATCAAGTAAGAAATTGCTGTGGTTGAAGTCAAGGAGGTTATTTCCTGTGTTCTCCTCTAGGGTTTTGATGGTTTTATGTCTCACATTCAGGTCCTTTATCCATTTTGAGTTTATTTTTGTGTATGGTGTGAGAAAGTGATATAGTTTCATTCTTCTGCATGTTGCTGTCCAGTTCTCCCAGCACCATCTGTTAAAGAGGCCATCTTTTTTCCATTGGATACTCTTTTCCACTTTGTCAAAGATTAGTTGGCCATACATATGTGGGTCTAATTCTGAGTTCTCTATTCTATTCCATTGGTCTATGTGTCTGTTTTGGTGCCAATACCATACTGTCTTGATGATGACAGCTTTGTAGTAGAGGATAAAGTCTGGGATGATGATGCCTCCTGTTTTGGTTTTCTTCTTCAATATTACTTTGGCTATTTGGGGTCTTTTGTGGTTCCATACAAATTTTAGGATTGTTTGTTCTAGATTTGAGAAGAATGCTGGTGCCATTTTGATTGGGATTGTATTGAATGTGTATTGATTGCTTTGGGTACTATTGACATTTTAACAGTATTTATTCTTCTGATCCATGAACATGGGATGTCTTCAATTTTCTTCATAAGTTTTCTATAGTTTTCATCATACAGATCTCTTATACCCTTGGTTAAGTTTATTCCTAGGTATTTTATGTTTTTTTGTGCAATTGAGAATGGGATCAGTTTCTGGATTTCTCTTTCTGTTGCTTCATTATTGCTCTATAAAAATGCAACCAATTTCTGTACGTTAAGGGATTGTTTGTAATAAATCTATTTTCATTCATGATGTTGTCTATTTGAGTGCTCTCTCTTTTCTTTTTGAGAAGCCTGGTTAGAGATTTGTCACTTTTGTTTATTTTTTCAAAAAACCAACTCTTGGTTTCATTGATCTGTTCATCTTTTTTTTTTTTTTTTTTTTGGATCCTATGTTGTTTATTTCTGCCCTGATTTTTATTATTTCTCTTCTTCTGCTGAGTTTGAGGTAATCTTGTTGCTTTCTTTCTAGTTCCTTTAGGTGCACTGTTACATTTTATACTTGCGTTTTTTCTAATTTCTTGATTTAGACCTGGAGTGCAATGTACTTTCCTCTGAGGACTGTATTTGCCACATCCCATAGAGTTTGAATTGTTGTATTTTCATTTCTTTCCATATATTTTTAAATTTCTTCTCCAATTGCCTGATCGGCCCATTCGTTCTTTAGTAGGGTGTTCTTCAACCTCCTTTTTTTTGGAGTTTTTCCAGGCTTTTTCCTGTGACTGATTTCAAGTTTCATAGCATTGTGATCTGAAAGTGTGCATGGTATGATCTCAATTCTTTTATGTTTATTGAGAGCTGCTTTATGACCCAGTGTGTGATCTATCTTGGAGAATGTGCTATGCGCACTTGAGAAGAAAATGAATTCTATATCCTCAGGACGTAGAGTTCTAAATATATCTGTCAAATCCATCTGGTCCAATGTGTCATTCAAGTCCATTGTTTCTTTAGTGATTTTCTGTCTAGTTGATCTATCCATTGGTGTAAGTGGAGTATTAAAGTCCCCTGCAATCAGCACATTCTTATCCATAAGATTGTTTCTGTTTGTGATGAATTGTTTTATGTATTTGGGTGCTTCCGTATTATGTGCATAGACATTTATAATTATTAGCTCTTCCTGATGGATAGACCCTTTAATTATTATGTATTGCCCTACATCATCCCTTGTTACTGCCTTTACTTTAAAGTCCAGTTTGTCCGATAAAAGTATGGCTACTCTAGCTTTCTTTTGACTTCCAATAGCATGATATATATTTCTCCATTCCCTTACTTTCAATCTGAAGGTATCCTCAGTCTAAAATAAGTCTCTTATAGAGAGCAAATAGATTTTGTTTTTTATCCATTCTGAACACCCTATTTGTTTTGTTTGGAACAGTTAGTCCATTTATATTCAGTGTTGTTATTGAAGAATATAGGTTTAGAGTCATTGTGTTCTTTGTAGGATTCATGCTTGTGGTGGTGTCTCTGGTACCTTGTGTTCCTTGAAACATTTCCCTCAGAGAGACCCCCTTAGGATTTCTTGTAGGGCTGGTTTAGTGGTGATGAATTCCTTCAATTTTTGCTTGTTTGGGAAAACCTTTCTCTCTCCTTCTATTCTGAATGATAGTCTTGCTGGATAAAGGATTCTTGGTTGCATTTTTTTTTCTTCTATTCTTCACATTGAAGATCTCCTGCCATTCCTTTCTGGCCTGCCAAGTTTCAGTAGATAGGTCTGTCACCACTCTGATATGTCTCTCTTTGTATGTTAGGGCCCTTTTTATCCCTAGCTGCTTTCAGAATTCTCTCTTTATCCTTATGTTTTGCCAGCTTCACTATGTCGTGCAGAAGATCGATTCAAGTTACATCTGAGGAGTTCTCTGTGCCTCTTGGAATTCAATGTCTGTTTCCTTCCCCAGACTGGGGAAGCTCTCAGCTATAATTTTTCAGGTACTCCTTCAGCGCCTTTCCCTTTCTCTTCCTCTTCTGGAATTCCTATGATAACGGATATTGTTCCGTTCCATTGTATTACTCAGTTCTCTAACTCTCCTTTCATGCTCCTGAATTGCTTGATTTCTCTTTTTGTTGGCCTCCTCTTTTTCTATAATTGTGTCTTCTAATTCACCTATTCTCCTCTCTGCCTCTTCAATTCCTGCAGTCGCTGCCTCCATTTTATTATGCACCTCATTTATAATATTTTTTAATTCATCACAACTATTTTTAAGCTCCATAGTCTTTGTAGCAATAGTATCTCTGGTGTCCTCCATGCCTTTTTCAAGCCCAGCAATTAATTTTATGACTATTGTTCTAAATTCATGTTTAGGTATGTTGTTTATATGTGTTTTGAGCAGTTCTTTAGCTGTTATTTCTTCCTGGAATTTCCTTAGAGGAGAGTTCTTCTGTCTTGTCATTTTGGCTAGCTTTCTGTCTCTTGTTAGTTTTTACATCTTGTTATGTGCTCTGCACCTGAGAGAAAGGCTGTATTAAGGAAGGCTTATTGACTGTCCAGGGGCTATACATTCAGGAACTGTTCTTTTAATGTTGTCTCTTGTTCTCTCTTGTTGTTTGATTATTTTATTTCCCTACTTGTAGTGGTCTTTGGGACTCTCCACCATGTGTACTTTGGCTTGTTTCTTGAGGTAGCCCTGGAAAGGAAAACAGACAGACACACACACAGGGAAAAAAGGCATACAAACGCACAGACAAATCAACAAACAAGCAAATTGAAAGGGAAAAAGAAAAAAAGAAAAAACCCAAAAGACAAAGGACAGTATAAAAGCATAAAACCAGAATTCCCAGCTACAAATAAAGAGCTAGGTGTATCCAGTGCTGATGGAAGAGCATATACACAGAGAGAAATGACAGGGCAGAGAGGAAGCGAGATTGGAAGAGAAATGATCAGGAAGAGAGACTAAGAGGCTTAATTCAGAGAGATAACGAGGAGAATATGGTAGGAGGTGAGGAGAAAGAAACAAAGACAATGTTCCTCAGAGAAACTATATAGTCTCTATATAGTCTTTGGAGTAACTATATAGTTACTCCTGAGGGAGAGAGAGAGAAAGGTAGTGGTGGAGGTGTAGAATATACATCTAGAGAATGGATTAAATGTGACTGTTTAAGCAAACCAATGACCAGAGTGCCCAGTCCAGCAAAGGGGAGGGATACAAATGAGACAAGTGAAAATATATCTGAATAGAAAAACTGATCTAGAATTAATCATGGTAGTGCATCCATGTTGGTCTTGCCCCGGGCTGGGAGGGTGGGGTGTGGGGTGGGTAGGAAGCAACTCTCTAGCGGCGATGGGCTTGGTTTGGTGTAGACTGGTCTTAGTCTACACTGTGGTCCTGCTGGTCACTCCCTAAGTTCCTCCCTTGGCGGTTGTGGGAAGAAAAATGGCGGCGCCCCATTCCCTTCTCTAACTAAGTGTTGCAAATCACTCTTTTGCTCAGATCTCCCTGTGATGCAGGTGTAGCCAAGGTGGGCCGTGCTCTATGTCCCAAGACATGCCTCTTTTCCAGGTCTTAGTCCACAGGCTTTATTGATACTGCCTGAAATGTAATCCCCCATTCTGGGCTGCTTCCCAGCTGGGGATGGGGCTGGGAGAGCAGCAGAACAGTTTCAGGCCGGGCCGCTTCCCAGCCAGTGATCTAGCAGGGAGAGCAGTAGAGCAGTTTCTCCTGGTGTTGCCTGGGACTGGGGCACCCAGCCCAAAGTCAGCACCATCGTTAGAAATAGGATCATTCTCCGTCCTGAGCCGAGGTTTTTCTCTTCTCCGGGGACAGTTCTATGAGCAGTTTCAGCCACTCTTTCTATTCCACTTGCCTCTCTGTGGCTCCCTATGACAGGGGTTCCTTCCTCTCCCTCTGTGTCTCCGTGTCCAGGCCCATTTTTATCTTCCCAGTTCACACTCACGCACCTATGAGGTTGTCTTCTTAGTGGACTCTGTCTCTTTCCCTCCCAAACTCCTGTGGTTCAGTGTCCTATAGCTTCAGGCCTTCTCTGCTTGAGAGATGGGGGTGAGCAAAATGTACAGAGCTCCCTACTTCTCCCTTCTCCCTTCTGTTTTAAAATCAAGCTCATTTTTCATACATTAAACCCAATTTAACAAAAAGATACATCAGGAACTGATTATTGACATCATAGAAAGATCTCTATGGGCTGCCTTACAATACAATATCCCACTGATGCCCTGATATTTTATTTGACTTAAAAGTCTGAATTTTTTATTGCTTTGAGAAAAAAAATTGTATGTAGGATATTTGAATCCTCAAATAGTAGAGCGTTATGTTCATGTAGGTGGATCCTTGAAGTTTATGTCACAGAGATGGAGCAGACCATCTTAAAAAGGCAGGTTAATTTAAGATACTTTGTTAAAACACATGTTAACTAATAAAAATAAGTAGAATCCATCTCTGGCTGACAAAATTGTGAAATCATTTTTTGTTTTGTTTCAATCTGAACTTTAAGCAAGTATCCTAAGTCCATGCAATATGATTTGTATGCATAGTTATATTTTCCTCCTATACCAAAGATGTAGGAAATACTAATAAAAAAACCATGATTTGGAGCTTGCTGAAGCTCTCTTATTATAATAGGTCCTTATTTCTTTAAAAAATTTTTTTAATGTTTATTTTATTATTGTTTATGTTTTATTTATTTCTAGGACAGAGAGAGAGAGAGAGACAGCGAGAGCAGGGGAGGGTCAGAGAGAGAGGGAGTCACAGACTGAAACAGGCTCCAGGCTCCAAGCTGGCAGTCAGCACAGAGCCCGATGCGGGGCTCGAACCCACGAACCGTGAGATCATGACCTAAGCAAAAGTCGGACGCTTAACCGACTAAGTCACACAGGCGCCCCTTTAATGTTTATTTTTGACACGGAGAGACAGAGAGTCGGTGGGGGAGGGGCAGAGAGACACAGAAACTGAAGCAGGCTCCAGGCTCTGAGCTGTCAGCACAGAGCCCGAAGTGGAGTTCCAACTCACAGACGGCGAGATCGTGACCTGAGCTGAAGTCAGATGCTTAACAGACTGAGTCACCAAGGTGCCCCCCCCCTTATTTATTTTTTAAAAATGTTTATTTTTGAGAGAGAGAGAGAGAGCGCACAAGCAGAGGAGAGCGAGAGAGGGAGGGAGACACAGAATCTGAAGCAGGCTCCAGGCTCTGAGCTATCAGCACAGAGCCCAACACAGGGCTCAAACTTATAAACTGTGAAATCATGACCTGAGTCGAAGTCAGACGCTTGACTGACTAAGCCACCTAGGCGTCCCAATAGGTCCTTATTTCTAAGTGCAGGAGTTTACAGATCTTCCCAGATCTCACTATTCGTATCTAATATGTCTTATCAAAATCAATCACTCTGATTTACTAACAAGAGTAATTTTCATTTCAATGATGAGCAAATGGTATTTGTAAATTAGTTATATACAAATAGATTACTTCTGAAATTTTACTTAATGGGAAGACAGTTCTGCAAACAAGAAAGCTTTCACTAAAATCATGTCCAATATATATATTTGTTTGAAAATATTATAGTTCTTTTGACATTAAATTAAAAGTGAATGATCTACATATGCCAGATTGATTCTTAGCATCTTTCTTACTATGTTACTAAGAATTTGTTATTACAAAGTATATTTGTTTAGAGAGAGAGAGAGAGATACCATGAGTTGGGGGGGGGGCAGGCAAAGTGATAGGGAGAGAGAGAATCTTTTTTCTTTTTTAATGTTTACTTATTTTTGAGAGAGAGAGCATGAGCAGGGGAGGAACAAAGAGAAAGCAGTACAAAAATCCGAAGCAGACTCCCCACTGATACTAGCAAGCTCTATGTGGGGCTTGAATTCATGAACCAAACCATGAGATCATGACCTGAGCTGGAATCAAGAATCAGATGTTTAACCAACTGAGCCACCCAAATGCCCCAACATGTTCTTGAAGCAGTTGAGAGTTAAAGATTTAGCTATTCCCCTAAGTGCAAAATAGGGCTTCCCTTAATTTGGGCTCAGTTTACCTCCCTCAAGTAGCAATCTGGATATATCTTTGCTCACGTCAGCCATTCACTTTATAAATTGCACATACTCCCCCAAGCCTTACTCCTCCAAGCTTCCAAACTTCATTTTCAAGCCTTTGGAGATTCCTATGTTGTAGAGAATGCCTGAGGGACCCTGTCTGGCAAAGGTGGACCGGAGACCCTATGTGTTGAACCATCTCCCATGCCAGGGCACTCATGATGGGGAGCAACGAGTGCAGGCCTTTGAAAGTTATGTAGAATAGAGTCTGGAAAAAGCTCTGGAAAATAGCAAAGCCGTCTACAAATATTTTAGTTTTATGGATGTTTAGGGAAGGCCAAATATCAGACAGGATGTAACCTGACATTTAGATTTCATTCTGTTGATGATCTGCAGATTTGGGAACATGCATGCTACAGTGTCCAGTGTCACTGACAGCTGGCTTCACACGGGAGTGATGCTCGCTGAGAAAAGGACTGTCGAAACAAGTTGCTGTACATTCACACTCTGGATCTCAATGAAAATGCAGTGGCAAGGCTTGCTGGATAAAGGGATCCAAGGATGAGAAGCCAACTTAGATTTACACCTTGTATCGACCACTAATGAGCTGTGTGACCTTGGGTAAGTGACCTAACCTCTGTGGTCCTCTGTTTTCTCACCTACAAAATGGTGCTAATATTGATAATAACATCTATATTCATTAAGGGTTTAATGTAGGCTAGGCGCTGATCTAGAAAGATTTATTATCTCAATCCTCACAGAAAGTTTTGAGTTTAAAATTTCCATTTACTGAAATCTGAATGGCTCACGTGGCTCCGGCACATCTAGCTAGAAAACACACAGTCCATCCTCAGATCAAGTGGGTCAGGTCCAGAGAATGTGCTCTGACCCAGAACAGCAGGAGAGACAGGTGAACAAAAAGGTCAGGTCTGGGTCTGCTTCAGGTCTCCAAAACTTACAGTCTCTGCTACCTTGCCAAGGCGCTGAACTTTTCTGTGTCCCACACTCCCCATGTACAAACTAGGGACAATAATGAGATCTGCCGCCTGGCATTGTTGGGGAGATTTAATGAGTTAATGCATGCTAAAAACTCAGAACAGTGCTTGGTGAGGACTAGATCCATGCATATGTGCCGTTTTTATCATGTTAGAGCTCATACTCTTCAATGGTGGGGATAGGAGCAAGGATTACTTAAGTGTACATTACCTGCCTGTATATAATAACTACCCAGTACATTATTTCTTCTGGGATATTTTGTGCCGCGTGATTTAGATGCTGGAGAAACTGGGACCACAGGGTCCATGTTAGGGGAAAAAGGAAGAGTTTCAGTTTTCCTCCCTGCAGGTATCGATCAGAAAGTTCTGTTTTTAAGCACCTGACCATACACAAATTCTCATCTGCCTCTAACAAAGGTACATGTAATGACATAAATGAACTGGGGAGTGTTCATAAGTCCCTCTTCTTCCCCAGCCAAGAGGGGAGAATCCCGTGGGGAGAGCCTGTTTCTTCCCCTCAGTACCCTCTCTAAGAAGACAGCATGGCTTAGAGGGTGGGAGAGGCTGAGACCATCTCTGTAATAACACACTCAGTGTAGGGGGAGGAGAAGGAAAGACAGCTGCCATTCTCAGAACATTGCAGGGCTGTGTGCATGCTGGATGAATACAGTGTGTCCATGTGCACGCTGCACGCATGTTGTGAGTGCATGTTTCAGTGTGTGTGTGTGTGTGTGTGTGTGTGTTGGGGCTGGGGTGATTCCAGCTGCAGGGTCTGGGGGAAGGTAGAAGACAGGAAATGGGACTGCAGTCAGTATTGCAAGAACCAGCATCTTTCTTGTTTTCAAAATAAAGGAGTAAAGGAGCTCCGATCCTTTTTTATTACTGTTGGCTCATTAATTGTGTTTGTGCAGCCTTGCTCCTTGGAGACCAAGTAGTCATGTGCCTCAGTGGGGTCTGGAGCCCCTACCATTGGCTGGGAACTGTACAAGGCCCGCTGGTTCAGCAGGGACTGTCAATTCCTCCCGTCCTTGGTCAGGCCCTGTAGCAACTGGTAGCTCAGGGCGGGCCTGGTCTCAGGGGACCACAGTCATCAGCTAGCAAGACCAGCCAGGGAAGGAGGGGGCAAAGCCAGGGAAACAAGAGGTCAGAAGCTGAACGAGTTTTCCTCAAAACCCAGGCTTCCTCCCCACTGCCCTACAAAATGACAGCAGGCTCACTCCCCTGCTCATCATTATTCTATGTGTACACCAAGGGCGGGGTGGCTGCTTCTGTCAGCACTGAGCAGACAGCTCTTTCTTTTTTACATGTTTATTTATTTTGAGAGAGAGAGTGAGTGAGAGCAAGCAAGCAGGGGAGGAGCAGAGAAAGGGGGAGACAGAATCTCAAGCAGGCTCTGCACTGTTAGCATGGAGCCCGAAACCAGGCTCAAACTCATGAACTGTGAGATCATGACCTGAGCCGAAATCAAGTCAAACGATTAACCGACTGAGCCACGAGGGCGCCCCAGACAGCCCTTTCTAATGGAAGTGTCCCTTGGAATTGAAGCACACTGGCTCCATGTGTGCAGGTGAGCTTGTTAAGGATGCCATTTTAACAGGGAGGGGAGAGCACTGACAAGGAAGAGCCAGAGACTCAAGCAGAGACAGGAGCGAGCCTGACTGACTGGGCTGCCTGGTCCAGAGGGAACAAGGACAAATGAGGGAGGAAGAGTGAAGGGCCTCACACTGCCACATCCAGACCATGAAGGTTCGGATGCATTCTGTCTGGAGCACTGATTTGGCTGCGTGGTTTTCATTTTCCAGAGTCTTTGTGGGGGAATGGCTCCTCGAGGCTCCTAGGGTGCACAGGTGGACAGCAAGGATGGGGGAGCAGACTCCTCACTCGGTCCATTTGGGAAGTTCATCAATGGAGCCTTTGCTGTGGGGATTCTAGCCTTCCATGCACTACTCAGGGGTCTCAGATGGACATCATTTTCCAATCTTGGACCGCAGTGGCCTCTCCAATATATGGTAAGAACTACTGACGTTGTGCTGGACAGACTCCACACACAAGTGCAGGAGTTTTCCCCAACTGCCCTGATGATACAAGTCCCATGGGGGCCTGTTGAAAGTGCCGCGTCCTGAGTCCCGCCTAGATTTCCCCAAGTAGGAATTCCAGTGGGGAGAGGTCTGGGACTATGGATTCTGAACAAGCATCACAGGTAATTTTTATCTGTAAAGTAAGAGATAATCATGTGGGTATTTCCAGCATTATCGTTGTTCCCTGCTGTCTTCCCTGACTGGCACACTAGCCATCTGTGGCAGCTAAAGTTGGAGATGAGACATAAGGGTCCTTACCCTGAAGTAGGCGTGTGCAATATCTACGCTGTCCCCCCACCAGCTTAGCACCATCAAAATCAGTCATTTGAGACCATTACTTGGATTAGTTTGGGCAGAGGAAATCTACACTGCAGACATAGTGCCAACACAGAAGTGTTCGGTCCACCTCACTCTTGCTCTCAGTTCTCATGCTCCTCCCTGGTCCACCTTCCTGCTGCCTGTGGGTGCCCTACCAGTTTTAACTCCTGAGGCTGGCATCGTTCACATGATATCTCAACACCCCACCCCAACCTGAGGTCAGCACTTGATCCTCTGAGAGCAAATTTCCCAAGAGCGCACGTCAGCATCATGGTGGGGGCTCCCCACTGGGAGAACGGGGACTTCCTGTGTAAGGCCCCGACATCCCTTCCACTGACTGTCAGGTGTGGCTACTGTGCCATTCTTGGACCACCTAAAAGAGTGTGGTCTTAATTTGGAGGCTCCCTTACGAGTTTGTACTAAGAACCTGTGAAGCCTTTGGTGTTTTTAATTGAAAAATATTGTACAGTTTTATTAGTTTTCTATTGCTGTATAATAGTATCAGCACAAAGTTAGAAGCTCAAAACCGCACATATTTATTATCTCACAATTTCTGTGGATCAGAATTCCAGGCATGGCTTAGCTGTGTCCTCTGTTTATGATCTCAAAAGGTTGCAGTCAGGTATTGGCTGGGACCATGATATCATCTGAGGCTTGATTGGGGAAGAATCTTTCTCGTATCTCACTTGGCTTATTGACAAAATTGTTTCTTGCAGTCCTTGAGGACTGAGAACTTAAATTTCTTGTTAGCTGTTGGCCAGAAGTCACACTCAGGTCCTTGACATGTGGGGTCTCCCAACAGGAACAACCTGCTACCTTAGAGCAATTAAGGAGGGAAAGACTGAAGCCAGATGAATGCTACAGTCTTAAACACATACAATCATATACATGTAATCACATACTTCCCATCACCTTTGTCACGTTCTGTTGGTTAAAAGCATTTCACAGGCCCTGCCCACACTCAAAGTCATGAATACCAGGAGATAAAGGTCATAGGGGTCTCTTAGAGTCTCTCTGCTACAGTAGTTGTCACTGATTGAAGTGTCTGCTCAACCCAAAAACAATACTCTCTTTGAGAACTGGGTCGACCTTGGCAGCCATATTTGTGCTATGATGAGTCTGCACCGTGATCAGAGTTGACTGAGGTACAGGTCGAGATCTGGCCCAAAGTGAAGTAATCAGATCCTTCCAGGATTTTGGCATTGGGATTTACAGACAGCCCGTTAGTCTGAACTGTTTCCTTTTAAGGAAAAGGGCAATTTGTTGTGGGGTGACCTTCTTCCAACATGTGCATATGGGAGGAACAGAGAGAGTGAAGTTGGAGCAGAAATGAACATGAAGTTGAAAACTGCAGGAAAAATAGAGTAGAGATGGAGAGACAATTTTGTCTGGGTTTCCAACAGCTCTGCAGAGGCTCGTTCTAGTTCCCCATATAATCCAGTGATTTTTGAGATTCAGGCCTCTTTCAGTAATACCCTGTGAGTAAATTTTCTGCTTTGCTGAGGCTTGTTCACATTGGCTCCTGTTACTGGGCAGGGTAAGGAGCTACAACTGAGTTGAGATGTCACAGTGGGCCCGAGTATCCTTCACTTATCATCTGTCCATCATCTGCCCACCTGCCAAGTGCACTTTGGATGAAGAGTTCTGGGGTTACAAGAGCAAACAGGACTCAGGATCCCCACCCTCACCAACTCACAGCCCATGGAAGCACCAGGAAGGTAAGCAGAGTGAGAGGTGGGAGGTGCTGAGGAGCACTGGGAGGGAGCTCTGTGAACCTCTTTCACAGCTCCCTGAACCTATTAAAGAGGCCTTCCAGGAGGAGGTGACTAAACCAAGATCTGAGGTGTGGAGGAACTAACCAGCAGGGGTGAGGAAAGAAGGTTGTTCTAGACAGTGGGGTACAGCATGTGCAGAGGGGATAGGAGCATGGCAAATCTGAGAAATCAGATTGTGTGTATGAGGAGACTTTCCGTGGAAGTAGATAAGGAGGCTCACATTTTACATGTCTGTCCCTCAAAACCATTACCTCCTTGAAACTAGGGACTGCGTGTTTTTGATATTATGATAAACGTCTAGCTTGGCACTTAGGGATTCATTAATTAAAAATTGTGTTTGGGTATCGTAAGTCCTGATCCTCTTGTTTACTTTTTATTTGTATAAATTAAGATCTATTCTTTTCATTGTCTAGGGCTATGATTTTTCACAAATGCATATAGCTCTGTAACCACCACCACTACCAAGATATAGAACAGATTCACCTCCAAAACATCTCCCTTGTGCTGCTCTTTGTGGTCAACCACTCTCCTTGCCCTTGCTGGTATTTACATACATAGTATTTTGTTTAAGTTTCGTACTCACCTCCATGGTATGGAGAGTATTATCTCTATTTGACACATGAGGAAAGCAAGGCACAATGGAGTTTTCTTCTTTCTCTGGTTTCTTTCTGGAAACAGTGATTGGTGTGTGATGATACGGGATCCCATTCTCTCAGATCACCAGTTAAGACACAGATTTCTTAGGTCACACGCAGGAAAAGACCAAGTCAGGTAAAAAAAAAAAAAAAAAAAAAAAGTTTCCCAAGACTTGGGCTCTGTGCTGAAAGGACATAGGAACAGAAACCCAGCATTATCTCAGGTTCACAGCTGTCTCTCCTGGCCTTTTTCTGAAGGGCTAAAAGCACATGTTTTCACAGAACCAGTAATATGCACCTTCTTCTTAAGAAATGTTAGGACAGCTGGCTTCCAGATCCTCCAATTGTTATGTCCTTTTCAAGAAGTAGCCATTAATTATTTTTAATCATCTCGTGATTTTACCAAGAAGGGCATTATTTCTACAGGCAATACACTGATAAATTGGGGAAGGTTTTCATGTTGCTTTCTTCATGTGGTGTGGTGTAACTGTCTTTGTCATCCATACATACGTCAAACAGGCTAACCAGAATATTTCCCCAGCCACAGCATATGGTTGGGTCATGCAAACAACCATCGTAAATCCTCACTGACAGTGGCCCAAGATGATATCGTGACCTGGTCTCCTTGGAATCCAGATTTATGAAGATCTGAGTGTGCGAACAGAGTGTTGCGAGCATGAGTTTTTAAAAATGTGCCACATGACTACGCCTGTCTTTTTATATGGCTACTTGCCTCCATATGTGGCAAGTGAATGAAAAATATGTGCAGAGGTATTCAAAAAATTCTTGAGGTGCCTCATAAGCTTTCCTAGAATCCAGTGCAGAGTAAACACCCAATAAATAGTCATGGAGTGAGTGCGTGAAGGAATAGATGAATGAAGTGGAGCTTGACTTATAAAGTCATCTCATTTTTCTAGAAAGCAGCTTGTACTAGGAAGGCATACTTGGTTGCCTTTCCAGCACCTTCCTCCCTTTCCTATTTGTCAATGCACACCCAATTTTGGTTCAGAAAACCTCTCCATCCCCAGCTTCAGGGGTAAATCTTAACTTACTCGAGGCCATCAAAGCATGGCATTTGTTTTTCATGGAGACTGTGATTGGCCTGGGAACAGACATGACCTTCTTTAGCCCAATCAGACTGAAGGAAATGAGTTTAAGTTTATGGCATGGGGAAAAGTTTTCTGTTCCATCTGAAGCGGATGGGCAAAGAAGCAGGTTACTGTGTTTGGTGTGCTAGAGTTTCCCCTCCCATGTGAACAAGACTCTCCCTGGGTCACCCTACTTACCCCCTAACTTTGAAGGGAATGAGCTTTGGTTTGAGGCTGGTGCCATACGAAACAGTGGGACAGAATCTCATCCTTGATAAACAGTTGAGTTCCTGAACCTTCCTGGAGGACACCCAGATTCTGGACCACTTGTTATTTGAAAGAGTGATTTCTTTCTGATTTAAGTCACCTTGCTTTGGGGTTTCTGCTGCTTTCCCCTGAAAACAAAACAAAAAAGCTAAAGTAAAAGCTTGAACTTGAGAATAAGAAAAAAAAGAATGAACTTGGTTATTTTGTGAGCTTTAAGTAAGTAATAGCATCACCCTTTGTACATACAGCACAAGTAAATGTAAGATCACTTTTAGATCTTTATGACAAGTACTGCAGCAGGGGTGGGGGAATAAGTATTGTTATGCTGATTTCACTCAGGTCCCTGAGGTAGGCCTTACCCATCTAGAGAAGAAGTCCTCCTTGTCTAGTTGGGGGAATTGAGTATTTTTCTTTCCCTTCCTCGTTTTGCATGGTTCTTCTGGCAACACAGAGAAAGAATTTCTATCATCACATACCCCACAACCCTCCCATGTTATTAGCCATCCATACAATTGTCCCTCTTACTAGTCCATGAAACCTAGAAAAGACAAAAATACTCCTTTTGAAGTTACTATAAGCAGGGTGCCATTCAAAGTGCACAGAAAAAAATATAAAATGACTCTTGGCTACAAAGAGTTTTTCTTCCCATTGGAGTGACTGACAGGCCACAGACAGTGCTAGAAGGCCTGAGTAAACAGAAACACAAAACTGTGTTAATCATCAGAAAACAGTATGTCGTGAACATACTGGAAAACAATAATAGCTCAAATTCAAACAAACAAACACATTTGTCTCGTTGCTCATCGCCATCTTTTGCTTATAGGGCTGCAGTGGTTTCTAGGTCTGTCTGCTTCTATCCTATGTATCAGCTAGTTGATCGGTTCTCCACACTCAAACCAGAGAGACCTTGTAGAGAAGCAAAACAGACCATGGCCTTCCTCTGCTCTTCCTGCCGTGCCTACAAGACCCTCTAGGGCTGCCCGTCCAACCTCTGCAGCCCAGTCTCACACCATGCCTCGGCCTGGGATTTATGCATCTGTCCCTCTGGGGGCTTCTCAATCCCACCCAGCAAAGGCCTTCACATATGCTGTTCCTGAGCCTGGAACATACTTCCCTCTCCTCTCCAGCTAGTCAACAACTACTCTCCTGCTTCTAATCTTGGCTTAAGCATCCTGTTCTTTGAAAAGTCTTTTCTGGCTTCACTGAGTGGAACAAACCTGCCACAGGCTCTCATTGCACCAGGAATCTTTCCTTCAGATTTGCCCAGTTGCAGCGCTATAGTTGTTTGTTTGTATAATCATTTGAAACATCACCTGTAATCTACACACGCCTCTAGGTGGGCAGGGATTTTATCTGCATTTACTCACTACGGGATCTTCAGAGTTTGACAAAGTGTCTAGCATGTGACAGACGCTCAATAAATATTGAAAGAGCAAGTATATAAACATACAAATCTGTGAATTGTTAGGGTTAGGGTTAGGGAGTGTTCACTTTGAGCCAAGCACCATGCTAAGAACCTAACCACATCGTCATTTACTCCTTGAAACCACCCTATGAGAATGGTACTATTGCTGTCCCATTGTATAGCTGAATATACAGAGGCTTAGAGAGAAAATAATATGCCTGAAGTCATGCCAAGGAGGTGACAGAACTGGGATTCCAGCTAGGTGCATGGCTTGCTTCAGATACTGAACTCTTAACCATGACCTCCACCATGTCTCATAGATGAAAGAAAGCTTCGAGAGTTTGGAGGGGGAGAAACTTAATGAGTGCAAGGGGTTTGGGCTAGTCCTGGGTTGCTCAGTGGGTTGAGCATCCAACTCTTGATTTTGGCTCAGGTCGTGAGCTCACCATTTGTGAGAGCCCTACATTGGGCTCTGCACTGACAGCACAGAGCCTGCTTGGGATTCTCTCTCCCTATCCCTCTCTCTCTCTCTCAAATAAATAAATAAACATAAAAAGGTGAGATGGCTTTGGCCATAGAGGGTAGGTGCATAGCAACACTGCTGGCATAAAGACACCTTTGAGTGGAGCTTCCCTGCTGGCTGTGTGAATTAGAAGATGACAGCCTGTCCTCCCTGCCAATGCAGCCCCATCCCAGGACACACAGGATGATGAGCCAGGCACTGGCTCAGTGTCGGGTCTACTTTCCCCGTCAGCCGGGCACTTTTGGGCAGTGCACAAATGACACGACTGTATGCAGCACCACACAGGCATAACAGCAAGGAGCGAAAAAAATCCACTTGGCTAGAGTGGATGCCTTTGGGGGATATGCAAATGTCTAAGACTTGCACTAATATAGGAGCCGCTAGCCACATGTGGCTAGGTAAATTTAAGTGAATTAAAATTAAATGAAATTTAGCATTCTGTTTCTCACTCTACCCACTTTTCAAGTGTTTGTTGGTTACATGTAGCCAATGGCTACATACAGCACAGAACAGATGGAGAACATTTCCATGACTGCAGAAAGTTCACCTGCACAGCACTGGTCTAGAAAGCAAGCCAGAGCCAGCATTTATAAAAAGGAGCTCAGCCTTCATGCCATGGGTCCTGGGGAGTCACCAAGGAGCTGTGAGTGGTGAAATGATCCGACTGAAGTAATGGCACTGGAAACAGTAAAAATTATCATTTACAGAGGGACTCTGATGTGCCTGGCAGTGTTTAAGGACTTCACAAGCATGCTCTCTCTTCATCTTCGTGAGAGCTCTATAAGGCTCATTTTATTATTCTCATTGCATAGGTGAGAAAATTGAGGACCTATGATGCTAAATAACTTACAGCTGCAGATCTGTCCGACCCCAAAAGGCTTTACTTTGCACCACTCTCCTACTCTGTACCCAGATGAGCCTGATTGTGGGCAGGGGTCATTCGACAAGGCAGAGAGGGAGGGCAGAGCAGCCCTGGAAGGATTCTAGGCAACAGATGATAGTGACTTCAACTGGGGGTCATGAGCTTCCTTTGTAGAAAACTTCAGATGTTCCTTGTTCTCTGTTCCAGGCCTGCAGTTTGCTACGGTCTCCCTCCTTTCCTCCCTAGCCATTCATCTCCATGGGCTACATTTTCTTTGGAATCATCTTTGCTTATCCTTTTGCTCCTTGTGTTGGTGTTTTCAGAGAAAATTGTGTTTGCATTAGGTTTTAATCTAATAAATTTTTATCCCTGGGAGGATGCCTCCTGCCTCATCCTGCTGTTAGGCCTCTCCCTTGAGATCCCTGGACACAGCTGGAGAGCTTGTGTGGGCCCCACCACGAGCCAAGGCCAGAAATCCCATCTGGAAATGTACGTGGCAGAAGCCTTCTTTCTTCTCCCGGTTTCCCCCGTAAATGGAAATGCACCAATAGATCCCACTTCCTGCTGGGCCATGGGGTCTTTTTGTCTCTTTGGCCTCCTAGCATTGAAGGTCAAGTTTCACATGGAGTGGTTCTCTCTTCATTGCAAGCAATAGCACACCTGAGTCTGTTAAGTGTTTCAGCTTTATGTGAGTCCTGTCTACAGTGGAGATGGGTTGGCCCTCCCTTAGTCTTGTGGAGAGAGCTGGTTTCTAGTATTTGGTTTCACAGGTAATGGACAAGCAGATCCCCATTAACTCCTCCAGGAAGTCTATGAGAAGAACTGTTGAGTACCTCTGTGTGACTGCTGGGGAAACTGAGGCACGGGAGGACAGGGAGAATTCCACATGCATCAGAATTAAAGAATGAGAAAGAAAACCATGACATCCAGGTTGCCTGGTCATGCTTAAACCGCAACCCACACTTGCCTATTTAGTTACAACAAACACAAAAGAGATAAACATAGATGTAAGTTAGTCTAAACACCAAATTATAGAAGTTTTTCCTCTGATGTCTAGTCAGCCATCCTGACCCTTATTGAAGGATAAACCAACTCACAACAGCTGCGGACAATTATTTACTGTAAGTCAGAGACTAAAGAACTTGGATAATGAAGTGAATTCAACATTAGGAAGAGAGCAACGGGCTTGGTACCAGAAAATTACCTTTTAGGTCAACTCTTAAAATCCAAAGATCAAGGTACTGAGTTCACGACAGAAGAGGTGTGAGTAAAGCCTGGGATGTGTGGAGCAGTGGGCTTTGCTCTCATGTGAGGGGGGGGGTTACAAAAATGCACAGCCACACCTGCACCTTCCTCAGCCTCGAATGGTCCAGGAAGACACTCTGTGCAGATGCTACCGGAATGATGTGTCCCTTGCCGTCCATAAAAGTGATCTACGGCTGGCTGTGGAGTTACCCAGCCACCTTGGCTACTCAATAGGAACCAGATTTGGATTCCCTCACTTAGGCTGTCAGCTTTTACAGCCACCTGATGGTCTCCCAGCAGTGTGGCCTCTCAGCAAGACAGTGCGAAGGGGGGGGTTTGGGGGGGGTCTAAACATTTGGCATTCAAAAAAGGGACAAAAGCTTTGCATAATTTGGGAATGAGTGAAGAGCCAGTAGCATTTACACTCCATGCCAGGAGAGCATTTTGAAGCTAGTGAGGTGCCTCTAAGCCAAAAAGGTGTTATTACCTTTAAGCACATCCCTTTGGCCCTTTGATAATACTGCTGTTTTTAAGTATTTGAAAAACACCATCCACAATTTCAAACAGGATATGTCACCTCTGCAGTTGGAACTTCCAAAAGAAAAAGAAGCCTTGCTTGAAGATGATGCACTTCATTAGAGGCAGATAATTCTCTCTCCCATCCTCACCTGTGCTGCAAAATAATGGAATCTGTCCACCCTGAGTGTGGCAAGAGAAGCAATGAAGCTAATGAATTTCCTCTCCAGGGGCCTCCTGCCTAGAGGCCAGCCCAGAGTACAGAGAAAAAGTTGTTATAAACACTCTTCATCCTCTGAATGGGGCTCAGCCCCATGATGCCTTGCAAAGCAGGCTGTCGCCCTGAAGAAAGAGAAGCTGAGGACTTCATGTCCTAGAATTTTAAACAGACCACAAAAGCCACTTGCTCCCAAATTGAATTCTGTGTCTGAACTTAAGAACAACTGTGGTCCTTATGATACAGATGACAACAAGCCGGGAATGTCATCATTTTCCTGGGCAAGATAGTGAGCGTAATAGCATAGAGACAGTATAAGGTATAAAAACCAACCAACCAAACACACACCACAAAGCACAAAAGACGAAGAACAGTCTAGAACTAGATGCTGAGGTTCAAATTCTGGCTCTGCTTCTTGCTAATTGTGTAACATGGGCACACAACTTACACTTAAATGGTTGATAGATCCTTAAAATTTTGGAATCATGACTAAGAACTGGAAGTAGCCTGACGGTCTTGTTCAACCATTATCACATTAGCCTCACCCACGATGGTTCAATAGAGAGACTCCAGAATTGCCAATCCTAAGCCCTTCTCACTACTTCTGCCAGAGAAGACCACAGTGTCCACAGTGGCAGAGGAGGGAAGAAGAAAGGAGGGAGGTCTACTGTATCTCTTGCCAAATACATTGTCCTAAATTGGGAAATATATGAGAATCACTCATGTTTTGAGGGTGGGCAACAAAAGCTCACAGTTTAGGAGCTTAGATATTTAATTAGCAGCTACGAAATGGCTTCTTACCCCCTGTCCCTCCTTCCAAGATTCAAACTCCTTGCTTCTAGAGTAATAACATGCTACCTTTCACTGTTTACTGTCTACAGCCTGAAGCTGATGGTGGAATACAAGGTACTTTTCCAGCTGGTCTACCCTATTCATCCAGTCTCAACCCTCAACCCACATACACTCTCCATCTGACCACACTGGCCATCTGTCGCCTAGCACATCACACACATCCATGCCTCTGGGCTTTGCATGCTATTCCTTCCATTTGCAATGTTCTTCCCCTTTTCTACCTAGCAAAGCCCTTCTCATGATTCAAGATCAAGGCCAATTTTTGAGTCCTCTGTAAGGTTTTCCCAGGCACTATCACTAATTCTAATAATAGAAAAATGGAGTACCAACTAAGTGTTGAGCACCATGCTGAATGCTTTCCATGTTTATCTCATTTCATTCATGAATTTTCACTCTAATTCATGAAGTAGAGACTATTATGATCTCATTTTCAGATGAGGAAACCAAGTCTCACTAGAGTTAAAGAACTTGCCCAAGGTCACAGAGCTAGTTAGTGAAAGCACCAGCGTCAAGTCCAGATCTTTATGACTCTATGACAAAGTTCTTCCCCATCTGTCCATACTGTCTCTCCTAGTCAACTTTACTAACATTTTGGATGACATCATTTTCCCAGTTTAACTGTATCTTTTTCTCCCCTGGTACATTAAAACTCTGGTTGTGTGTTATTCTGTTTTGTATCTTTAATACTTAACTCAATGCTTAGCACACACCAGATGCTTCACGTAATGTGTTTACATGTGAGAAATGGATAGACGGCTGGAAGAATGAATAGATGGAGGGGAAAAAGGAATCAAGAAAGAAATATTTGGCTTTCTCAATAAGTATATATTCTGAACAAGCTAACCGCCTCGAAGTACACCATTGAGTTCCAAAAATGAGAATGATAATACTGCCTGAAAAAATGTACCTATTCAGTGTGTATTTTACATGGATCTTAGGCCTTATTAATGGCAGGGTATTCAAAGGAAAGTCAAATCTATATTCTGTATACCAATGACCACAGAAGAAGAACCTGAAAATGTTTGACAAAGGACAAAACATCTAGACCAGGTTATCACCTTGAAGAATGAACATATATGCTTTCTGAGCTCAGTATTTTAACTTGAAAGAAAGCCCTTCTATACTTCTCATGACTTGAGGGCCTTGCCTTTTGCCATGCCCTCTAAGGAAACAATCTCATCCACAGATTACAAAATAGGTAAGCTTGCAGCTGCTACAAATTCAAGTGTTTAGACTACATCAACTTGCTTTTATTAAGGGTGCATAAAAAGATCTAGAGAAACTGAGAACAGATCTTAGCCTTAGGCAAAAATATATAAGGCACCAAATAGGCACATTAGAGGAAGTTCAGAAGTTAGTACCTGTGGCTCAGTATTCAACTTGGTTTGGCCAGAGTGCAAGCCTCCTCTCAGTGCATCTGAGCCAGTGTGGTTTTCATTTGGTGTTTTCAAAGTGTGTAGGCAACATGAGAGGCAAATGTGAATGTCTGGGTAGGGATAGAGGCAAAATAAGTATTCTGAGTGCTATATTAATAGAAAAATCTCATGGTCTGCAAGGACTAAATGCTTTGAAGCAGCATCACATTTGGAACCTTTGTGGGGTGGCCATGTCCAGCTATGATGTAATTTCAGGTTGGCCTACTACGAGGGGAAAGCCCGGGGCCCTGCCTTGATGTGCTCTCACTGTGGGGAGGCTGACCACTTGCCTGACTGGAGGCAGATGGGAGGTTTGGGAGGTGGATTAGGTAGAAACTTTCTTGCCATTTGTCTTTGGCCCCAAAGGAGCAAGTTCAGACCATGTTGTACAAAGAAGTCAATGAGTTAAGCTTTGTAACTCCTACATATAGCTCAGAAAGACTTTGCCTCAGTTCTGAGTATATGCCAGTGCTTTGGGTGGATGCCCGAAGCAGCTTTCTACCTCAATTTTCTCCAGTTTAATTTTGGAAGAAGTGTTTATAAATTCGGCAAGTGCCCTGTACATGCTCCCACATCCTAAATATGAGAAGTAATCATCACTGCTTACAGTTATGGGGGTGTTCACTGAGTGTGAGACACTCTGCCAAGGGCCTGATACGATACTGCCCCTTTTAATCTTCACAGGTAACTGTGAGAGGTGCATGTTTGGCCATTTCATGAAGGCGGGTAATGAGACTTGTCTAGTCCTTCCATAGCAGGGACAGGACTTACATGTGGGCTTGTGTTCACACCACGCTCCTCTTTTGCTCCTACCATAATGCAATACTAGCCACATTTATCCAGGTCTCCTCTTGGTTCTTGATGACCAGGACTGTGCTTCACTCTTTTGTGGGACCATGCAGTGCAATGTACATACAAACAGCTAAATGAGTTGATGAAATCCTTTTTTTTTTTCATTTTTTAAATAAGAGGACAGGTATGGAAGTTTTCAGAGGGCTAATGTGACCTATGCACTGAGTCCAACAGGAATGGAGAGAGGAATTATGGAAGACTCAGTGGGACCCTGTGAAGGTACCATTTTATATCAAGATATGTTGAACCTAGGAGCCAAAGAAAGGGTATTTGTTGCTGGAGGATAAATGTTCTGTTCACTCAGGAACCAAGACCACTTCAAAGACCATTTGTTGGCTTGGTGAGAAGCCGTTGCCAAGGTGAAGAGTCCCTATGTCCCAACTGCCCATAAACATGTCTTCAAACAGCAGGAAGGAGCCATACAAAATGGCTGTAGTAGCCAGAAGAGGCAGTGGAGACTCAGGAAATGGATGCGTCTCCCTCGGTAGCACTGACTGAGCCAGGAAGGGTTCCACGTGCCGACTGGCCAAGACAAACACAGTCCAACACTGACAGAGAGGCAGCCATTGGGGAACAGCTGAACCACCACAGTCATGCAGCCTCTCGAAAGATTGTTGCCGCAAAAGCGAAACCCATGGCCTGTGGCTTCCTGCCGTCCTCTCTGGTATACAGCTCGGGCTTCCAATGACTCATGGCCAGTGGTGTGCCAAGATTTCACATCCCATCTCTGATGGAGCCCAACCTGCTCAGAGCCATGGCCCTTCCCACTGCTTCCTCCTCCTGAGGAGTTTAATGAGGGGGTTAACGATGAGCAGGATGTGAGTGGACATCTTCACATGAGTAGCCTGGTTGTAAAACTGGCTGTGCACAGTCACGGAAGGACAAAGCAGGGGGTCAGTAACTATCAGCTGTGCTGAGCCAAGGCTGCTATGTCTTAAACTCTGCTGGTTGTGTGGGGAGGAGAAGAAACTAACATTTATTAACTCCAGGCCTCTAGAGAGATGGTGCGGTTCATTGGTTAAGAGTGTGGGCGTCAGATTGCATCTGGCTTCACCACTTACTAACTGAGTGATCCTGGGAAGTTACTTATCCTCTGAACCTCAATATTCCCATCCAGAAAAAAAGGAAGAATAGTAGTATCTGCTCCACCAGATTGTTCTGAAGGTCAAATGGAGATTATAAATGTAAAGATTGGTAAATGTTAGCTTTCATCATTGTTATTATTGCCACTGATTAATCAAATTTGGTCGGTGCTGGAGCTGAATAACAGAAAGAATTATTTCTGAGGAAATTAATACCTGTTATTGAATTGAATGCTTTATGGAAGTTGAATCCTGGGCTCCATTTACAAGTTGGAAGAGAGCCTCAACCAAGGCACAGCATGTGTTCTATGGGTGATTAAGCCCAAAGACCCGCTGGGATTTTCGTATACTTCAGGAGCAGAATGACCATCTGACTCCCCACCTGACACCATTATTAATGATCCAAACTCCAATCACACATGGGCCTGCTATTCAACTCTACTGAGACATACTGATGGCTTATCACATGGCAGGCACTTCACTAGGCACTGGTGTAGGGAAGGGAGAGGGTAGGGAATATAACAGAGAGGAGTAAAGCACAGCCCTGGTTTTTGAGATGTTAGTGGGAGAAATGGACATTTGACTAATACGAGGCAGGTAAATCATTGTTCCAGTGTTGAGACCAACTACATGGTTGATTGATACCTGTGAAGTCTTCTTAGGAAGGTGTTTTGAGATGGGTCTCAGAAAATTGATGTGAGGGAGAAGAAAGCAGATTAGATAAAGAGATTATCTTTTGTACAAGTAGTAACCTATAGTGGAAGGAAGAGATACACTGGAAAATAAAGTTGGAAAGGTGGGGAAAGACCATGTTCTGTAGACTTTTGATTATCACGCAGAAAGACTTGGACTCTGTTCTTTGTTTTGGGAATCAATATACATTGGAAATATAAGCTCAGGCACTGACACTGAAGAGTGGCTCTTCCAGTGTATATGGGGTGACCTCCAGTCTCCTCATTGTGAAGATTTCAGAGGGTTGTGGGTCTACACAGACTCCTCAGCACAGCACCTCAGCCCAGTATGCCCTTATTAAAAGGCAATCAAGATGCTGTTATAACAGATTAGGGAGAAATGATGATGCTCCGGACAAGGACAGTGGAAAATGAAGGAATGTGCCTTTCAGAGACACAATAGAGAAACTGACAGCCTATGGGGTGTGGGAGGTGAGAAAGAAGGAGTCAATACTGACTCAAGGATTCAAGCCTAGGAAATGAGTTGAGGGTGGTATTACCAACATAAGATTGTGGAAAAGGATCTCAGTTTTGGGTACAGTGGATCAAAAGTGGCTGGTAAGTCCTTTAGGTTGATCTTTTCCAGAGGGATTTCAAATGCAAAGGTCTAAATTTCAGAATTTTTAGGATCAATGACTTGGATTAGAAGATCTTGCATGCAGACATAAAATCCAGCCTGAGAAGATGGCCGTATAAGGGTCTTTAAGAGCAAGAAAGTTCCTGGAGAGTAGAGAAGGAACTAGGTGGATACCATGTACCAGAAATAGAATGAGGAGGGTTTTAAAAAGGGCTGTGGTGGTCTGCTCTGCAGAGAAAGGTGAGGCCATTAGCTTGTGATGTCTTCCTTGAGCATCTCAGGCAAGTACAAGGAAGAAGCTAGTTTGTAAGGCATTATGGAGAACACAAAGAAGGGGCATGGTATGTGCTTCATTTACAAAGAAGTTCAGAAGTGAAAGGAATGTGAGAGCCTGAGAGATTAAAACCAATCTGCACAAGGCAGGAGTGTTTTGGATGGAAATTATTGGAACAGTTTGTAGGAAATATCTACTGGAGAAAAGAGGAAGATGCACAAGAGGAAAGAGGCTATTGATGATTTAAGGAGAAGCAGGAAAAGCATTATGATCTCAGGAGGGATGTTAGCTTTGGAGCAAACCAGGACCACATCTTATATGGAATCCAGGGCAAGGAAGAAAGGCTGTATTTTAAGGCAAAGACAATTTTAGTTGGGTAGTTGGTAGAGTTCAGTTTGATGTACCTTTATCTTCTAGTAAACTGTAGATTCACCTTTAATAACTTAACGAACTTTCATATGTTAAATACACACACACACACACACAAACATGGAGTGTAATTTTGTCCCTTTAATTCTCTTGAAAGGCAGAGCAGGAGAACAGAAATAACCACAAGAGTTGATCTGAAGTCAGAAGACCAGGCTAGTCACAACCTCATTAAATCTCAGTAATCTGACCTACACGAGGAGAGTGCCCACCAAAAGAACACGCAGAGGTTCAAATGAGATAATTTATGTGTCTGGCCTTATAAAATTGATCTGTAATTAGCTAGAGCTTGTTATTTTGCTCATGACTTGAAGAAAGAAGTGTGCCTTAGACATGAGCAAGGTGCAAAGTTTGTTCAGTGCTTTGTTTGTGCTATTGGTAGATAGTGTGTGGTACAGAGGAAAGTGAGGCTATCTAGAAGTCAGGCCTTGTCACATGCTCTGAGAAATGTGCCACTCTAACACTGGGGAGACTTCGTGGACTTTCCACTAAGGAAGGCCCCTTTTCCTCAACTTTTTCCAGTGGTGTCTCCAACATGGTTTGGAATGACTCAAGCTTTGGGACTCCTACCACTTCCCTTGTAATGCACGTTTGCCATTTCCCAGATTTCACCATTAGGGCATTTCCTGAAATTCAACCCAATGTGTTCCTTTTTTTCTGATTTCAAAGAAGATTCTGTTTCAAACCTCAGCTGTCAAATGGGGAACCCAACTGTGAACAGTAGCTAATTTGACTGTGACATCAGAGTTTCCAATGGGAACTTGACTTTCCATCCTGAGATCCAATTCCCCCCTTGATTCAGTATTTTAAGAATAATGCACAGGCTTCCAGACCTCACTGAAGTGCCACTGCTGGAGCCAATAGCAGCAGGACCCCAAATTTCCTTTGAGGTTGGCAGCCTGCAAGGATTGCCTGCCAAGAACCCCTTGGAACCTCATCACCCAAGACCCTGTTTTTAAGAAGATCAAAGTATTCTCCTCATACTGGTGACAGCCAGAGGTCCAGGTCAAGGTGAATAAGTGTGGGACTCTGAAGGAAGCTGGCAGAACATCAAAGAAGGACTGGGTGGGGCCCGAGTCCTTTTTTTGAAAACTCTTTTGCATTGTTTTTCAGACTTTTTCAGTCTGACATATCATTGAACTTGCCTCTCTGCTTCCATTCTAGTCTTTATAATACCTATTCAACTGTCCATTACGTTAGTCACCCGATGCTTGAATTCCTCAGGTGTTTCCATGTTCCAAAACCCAATGAACATAGATAGGTACTGACTTATACACATAGAGAATAAATACCCGTGTCCACCCACACTCAACCAACCATTTTATCAGAAGCCCTGAACTCACAATTTAACTTTCTTTTCCTTTTATTCTGAAAGTGCTTTGCTATAGTCCCTATAACACTGATATTTAGTTGTGTGTCTCCCCCACAAGACTATATATGCCCTGAGGGGTTCTAGGTAGTTTAGTTGCAAGCATCTTCTTGCAAGCATTTTCCCACAAATATTTTCACTGCATAACTAACTGGCCATAAGGCAATTCTGCCAAGAGTTAGGGAGAGGGAAGAAGGGAGGGAGTTGTCTGTGGCTATAAAAGGGTAGCACGAGGGATCCTTCTGATGGTACTATTCTGCATCTTAACTGTGGCATTGGACATACACATGTGAGAAGTTACATAGAACTAAATAGACACAGCACTGAAGATGGCGGAGAAATAGGGAGTTCTGTACTTCCTGCCTGCATCTCTCAAAAAAGGAGGGCCAAAGCCAAAGTACTGTGAACTGCAAGAATCTGGGAGGATAGAGATGGAGTCCACTAAGAAGACAGCCTCATAGGTGCATGATTGTGAACTGGGGAAGATAAAAATGGGCCAGGCATGGAGGGGAGGGAGCCCCCTCTGTGGAGAGACAAAGGGAAGAGAAAGAGCAGCTGGGGAATCTTAGCATGGTCCCTGGAGAAGAGAAAAACCTCAGACCAGGATGGAGAGGGATCCTATCATCCCATCTCTAACTGCAGGGCTTTTGGGGAGATATCCTATCTCTAACTGCAGAGATTTCTTTGAGCTAGGTGCCCCAGTCCCAGAAATTCCTTTTGGGATAGGCAATATGCAAGGGATTCAGTTGGCATCAGAAGGAACCACTCCCCAACTTGATCCCCTGCTAGGAAGTACCCCCGCTTGCAGGATTACATTTCGGGCAGTATCATTAATGTGCATGCAGTAAGGTCTGGAAATGAAGCTGGGTATGATACATAGAACATGGCCCACCTTGTGCCCACAGCACAGTGAGATCGGACCCAAAAGAATGATTTGCAATGCCTGGTTCAAGAAGGGACTCAGGGGTCGCCATTTTTCTCCCCACAACCACCAAGCCAGGGCCTAAGGGAGTGGCCTGTGAGACCCACAGTGGAGGCGAGAACTGCCTACACCAAACCACACCCATCTGCACTGGGTAGCTGCTTTTCTTTTTACTGCAGCGTGGATAGATGATATGGAAACAAACAGCCCTTCCCCAAGACCACTGATGCATTGCCATGATTAACTCTAGATCAATTCTTGCTATTCAGATATATTCTCCCTTATCTCATTCTTATCTCTCACCTCTGCTGGACTGGGTGTTCTGGTTATAGGGGCTTAAAAAGGGATATTTAATCCATTCTCTTGATGCATGTTCACCACCTCTGTCATTACCTTCCTTTCACTCTGAAGTAATCAGACTATACAGTTTCTCTGGGTAACAATACCTTCTTTTTTTTGTTTTTGTTTTTGTTTCCTCCTCACCTCCTGCCATATTGTCCTTTTTCTCTCTCTGAATTATGCCTTTTAGTTTCTGCCTGGTCAATGTTCAATTTTCTCTTTCTCCCCACCACTGTCATTTCTCTTTTTTGTATATGCTCTTCCATCAGCACTGCCTCCACCCAGTTCTGTATTTGTAGCTGGGATTTCTAGTTTTATGCTTTTACACTGTCCTTTGTCTTTTGTTGTTTTTTCTTTTTTTTTCTTTTTTTTTTTCCAATTTGTTTGTTTGATTTCTTTGTGCATTAGTGTGCTTTTGTTCCCTGTTTGTTAGTCTGTCTGTTTCCTTTCCAGGGCTACCTCAAGAAACAAACCAAAGTACACATGGTGGAGACTGCCAAATATCACTACAAGTAGGGAAATAAAATAACCAAAGTTACAACAAGAGAGACCAAGGGGCACCATTCAAAGAACACTTCCTGAACGGACAGGCCCTGAGTATAGACTCATTTTAGACCTGAGGACACCTTCAGATTGAAAGTAAGGGGATGGAGACTGTCTGTGAGCCTCCTTTAACACAGCAGTACTCACAGGTGCAGAGCGCATAACAAGCTTTTAAACCATACAAGAGACAGAAAACTCGCCAAAATGACAAAACAGAACAACACTCCTCTAAAGAAATTCCAGGAAGAAACGAGAGCTAAAGAATTGGCCAAACGGATAGAAGCAACATAACTAATCAAGACTTTAGAAAAATAGTCATAAAATTAATAGCTGGGCTTGAAAAAGGCATGGCAGACGCCAGAGACACTATTGCTACAAAGATTATGGACCTTGAAAATAGTCATGATGAATTAAAAAATGCTATAGCTAAGGTGCATAATAAAATGGAGGCAGCCACTGCACAGATTGAAGAGGCAAAGAGGAGAATAGGTGACTTAGAAGGCACAATTATAGAACAAGAGGAAGCCAAAAAAGAGAGAGAAATTGATCCAGGAGCACAAGAGGAGAATTTGAGATCTGAGTAATACAATCAAAGGGAACAATATCCTTATCATAAGAATTCCATAAGAAGAAGAAGAGAGACAAAGGGGCTGAAAAGGTACTTGAACAAATTATAGCCAAGAACATCCCCAATCTGGGGAAGGAAACAGACATTGAAATCCAAGAGGCACAGAGAACTCCCCTCAGAAATAACTTGAATCGATCTTCTGCATGACATATCATAGTGACACTGGCAAAACATAAGGATAAAGAGAGAATTCTGAAAGCAACTAGGGATAAAAGGGCCCTAATATACAAAGGGAGACCTATCAGGGTAGTTGCGGACCTATCTACTGAAACTTGGCAGGCCAGAAAGGAATGGCAGGAAATCTTCAATGTGGTGAATAGGAAAAAAAAAAATGCAGCCAAGAAGCCTCTGTCCAGCAAGCCTGTCATTCAGAATAGAAGGAGAGAGAAAGGTTTTCCCAAATAAACAAAAATTGAAGGAATTCATCACCACTAAACCAGCCCTACAAGAAATCCTAAGGGGGTCTCTCTGAGGGAAATGTTGCAAGGAACACAAGGTACCAGAGACACCACTACAAGCATGAATCCTATAAAGAACACAATGACTCTAAACCCATATTTTTCAATAATAACACTGAATGTAAATGGACTAAATGCTCCAACCAAAAGACATAGGGTATCAGAATAGATTAAAAAAAAAAACAAAACACACAAACAAACCAAGATCCATCTATTTGCTGTCTACAAGAGACTCATTTTAGACCTGAGGACACCTTCAGATTGAAAGTAAGGGGATGGAGAAATACCTATCATATGACTGGAAGTCAAAAGAAAGCTGGAGTAGCCATACTTATATTGGATAAACTGGACTTTAAAATTAAGGCAGTAACAAGAGCTGAAGAAGGGCATTATGTAATAATTAGTGGGTCTATCCATCAGGAAGAGCTAATAATTGTAAATGTTTACAAACCAAATTCGGGAGCACCCAAATACATAAAACAATCACAAACAGAAACATTCTTATGGATAAGAATGTGCTAATTGCAAGGGACTTTAACACTTCACTTACAGCAATGGATAGATCAACAAGACAAAAAATCACTAAAGAAACAATGGACCTGAAACACACATTGGACCTTATGGATCTGACAGATGTATTTAGAACTCTAAGTCCTGAAGCTATGGAATTCACTTCTTGAGTGCAGATGGTACATTCTCCAAGATAGATCACATACTGGGTCATAAAGCAGCCCTCAATAAATCAAAAAGAACTGAGATCATTCCATGCACACTTTCAGATCATGATGCTATGAAATTTGAAGTCAATCACAGGAAAAAGTCTGGAAAACTTCCAAAAACATGGAAGAACACTCTACTAAAGAATGAACTGGCCAATCAGGCAACTGGAGACAAAATTAAAAAAATATATGGAAACAAATGAAAATGAAAATACAACAATCCAAACTCTTTGGGATGAAGCAAAGGCAGTCCTGAGAGGAAAATACATTATAATCCAGGCCTATTTCAAGAAACTAGAAACGGTGCAAATACAAAAATCTAACAGCACACCTAAAGGAACTAGAATCAGAGCAGAAAGAACACCACTAACACAGCAGAGGAAGAGAAATAATAAAGATCAGGGCAGAAATAAATAATATAGAATTAAAAAAGCCAGTTGAACAGATCAATGAAACCAAGAGTTGGTTTTTGAAAAATAAACAAAATGGATAAACCTCTAGCCAGGCTTCTTAAATAGAAAAGAGAGAGCACCCAAATAGACAACATCATGAATGAAAATGGATTTATTACAACCAATCCCTCATAAATACAAGCAATTCTCAGGGAATACTATGAAAAATATTATGCCAACACACTAGACAACCTAGAAGAAATGGACAAATTTCTAAACACACACACTACCGAAATTCACACAGGAAGAGATAGGAAATCTGAACAGCGCATAACTAGTGAAGATATTGAATCAGTTACCAAAAATCTCCCAACAAATCTCCTTGGGCCAGATGGCTTCCCTGGGGAATTCTACCAGACATTTAAATCAGAGTTAATACCCATTCTTCTCAAGCTATTCCAAAAAAGAGAAATCGAAGGAAAACTTCTGGACTCATTCTACAAAGCCGGCATCACTCTGATTGCCAAACCAGACAGAGACCCAGCAAAAAAAGAGAACTACAGGCCAATATCCTTGATGAATATGGAAGCAAGAATCCTCAACTAGATACTTGCAAATCGAATTCAACAGCATATAAAAAGAATTATCCACCATGATCAAATGGGATTTATCCATGGGTTACAAAGCTGTTTCAATATTTGCAAATCAATCAATGTGATACATCACATTAACAAAAGAAAAGAACCATATGATCCTGTGAATAGATGCAGATAAAGCATGTGACAAAATACAACATCCTTTCTTAATAAAGACCCGAGAAAGTCGAGATAGAAGGAATCTAATTAAACATCATAAAAGCCATATATGAAAGCCCACAGCTAATGTCATCCTCAATGGGGAAAAACTGAGAGCTTTACCCCTGAGATCAGGAACACAACAGGGATGTCCACTCTCACCACTGTTGTTTAACATAGTGCTGGAAGTCCTAGCATCAGCCATCAGACAACAAAAGGAAATAAAAGGCATCAGAATTGGCAAAGATGAAGTCAAACTTTCATTTTTCACAGACAACACGATACTCGGAAAATCCAACAGACTCCACCAGAAGACTATTACAACTGGTCCATGAGTTCAGAAAAGTTGCAGGGTACAAAATCAACATACAGAAATCAGTTGCATTTTTATGCACCAATCATGAGGCAACAGCAAGAGAAATCAAGAAACTGATCCCATTCACAACTGCACAAAAAACCATAAAATACCTAGGAATAAACCTAACCCGAGATGTACAAGATCTGTATGATGAAAACTATAGAAAACTTATCAAGGAAATTGAAGAAGACACAAAGAAATGAAACACATTCCATCCTCATGGATTGGAAGAATAAATACTGTTAAAATGTCAATACTACCCAAAGCAATCTACATATTCAGTGCAATCCCAATCAAAATCGCACCAGCATTCTTCTCAAAGCTAGAGCAAACAATCCTAAAATTTGTATGGAACTACAAAAGACCCCGAATAGCCAAAGTAATATTGAAAAAGAAAACCACAATGGGAGGCATCACCATCCCAGACTTTAGCCTCTACTACAAAGCTGTCATCATNGATGAAAACTATAGAAAACTTATAAAGCGAATTGAAGACACAAAGAAATGGAAAAACATTCCATGCTCATGGATTGGAAGAATAAATACTGTTAAAATGTCAATACTACCCAAAGCAATCTACACATTCAAAAAATCCCAATCAAAATTGCACTAGCATTCTTCTCAAAGCTAGAACAAACAATCCTAAAATTTGTGTGGAACACAAAAGACCCTGAATAGCCAAAGTAATATTGAAGAAAACCAAAATGGGCGGCATCACCATCCCAGACTTTAGCCTCTACTACAAAGCTGTCATCATCAAGACAGTATGGTATTGGCACAAAAACAGACACATAGACCAATGGAATACAGAACCCAGCACTGGACCCACAAATCTATGGCCAATTAATCTTTGACAAAGCAGGAAAGAGTATCCAATGGAAAAAGACAGTACAGATGGTGCTGGGAGAACTGGACAGCCACATGCAAAAGAATGAAACTATACCACTTTCTTATACCATACAGAAAAAATAAACTCAAAATGGATGAAGGACCTGAATGTGAGACAGGAAACCATCCAAATCCTAGAGGAGAAAGCAGGAAACAACCTCCTTGACCTCAACTGCAGCAATTTCTTACTTGACATGTCTCCAAAGGCAAGGGAATCAAGAGCAAAAATGAACTACTGGGACCTCATCAAGATTAAAAGCTTCTATACGGCAAAGGGAACAACCAGTAAAACTAATAGACAATTGACGGAATGGGAAAAGATAGTTGCAAATGATAGGTAAAGAGCTAGTATCCAAAATTTATAAGGAACTCACCAAACTCCACACACACCCCCGAAAAAAATCCAGTGAAGAAATGTCCAAACAACATGAACAGACACTTCTCCAAAGAGGACATCCAGATAACTGATAGACACAAGAAATGATGCTCAGTGTCACTCTTCATCAGGGAAATAGAAATCAAAACCACAGTGAGATACCACCTACTGCCAGTCAGAGTGGCTAAAATGAACAAATCAGGAGACTATAGATGCTGGGGAGGGTGTGGAGAAACAGGCACCCTCCTACACTGTTGGTGGGAATGTAAACTGGTGCAGCCCCTCTGGAAAACAGTGTGGAGGTTACTCAAAAAATTAACAAGAGAACTCCCCTATGAACCATCAATAGCACTGCTAGAAATTTACCCAAGGGATACAGGAGTGCTGAGGCGCAGGGGCACATGTACTCCAATGTTCAAAGCAGCACTTTCAACAATAGCCAAATCATAGGAAGAGCCTAAATGTCTCCAACTGACGAATGGATCAGTAAGATGTGGTTTATCTATGTAATGGAATACTACATGGAGATGAGGAAGAATGAAATCTGACCATTTGTAGCAACATGGATGGAACTCGAGGATGTTATGCTAAGTGAAATAAGTCAGGCAGAGAAGGACAGATACCATATGTTTTCACTCATATGTGGAACAGTAGAAACTTAACAGAGGACCATGGGAGAGGGGAAGAGGAAAAAATTAGTTGAGGAGAGGGTGGGAGGTAAACCATGAGAGACTCTTGAATAACAAGAACAAACTGAGAGCTGATGGGGGTGGGGGAGAGTGGAAGGGGGTGAATGGCATGGAGGACGGTACTTGTTGGGATGAGTACTGGGTGTTACATGGAAACCAACTTGAGAATAAACTATAGAAGAAAATAAATAAATACAATTTAAAAAATACACACAAGCACACAAAAATAAGTGCATGTAAAACTGGTGAAATCTGAATCACATCAGTAGATTTTATCATCTTCCTGCTTGAGGTATAGTATTACAGTTGCGTAAGATGTTACCAGTTGGGAAACTGGATAGGAGCTATATGGGATCTCTTTGTATTATTTCTTACAACTCTGTGTGAATATGCACTTATCTCACATTAAAAAGTTAAGCAGCAGCAGCAGCAACAACAACAGGCAATTCCTTGCCTATGCTCATGTCCTACTTATAGGATTGGGGGTTCCAGCCCATGTGGGTGGCGTGGGATATTAGAGCCTCCACCATCTGGGACATCACCATTCACCCCATCAAGGAAAGGGAAAATAGCAAGTTACTCTGTGGCTCTTAAGGACTTCCACCTGGAAGTGACAAACTCCTGTTTCATTGGCTAAAGCCAGTCCTTTGGCCCTCCTAACCTCCAAGAAGTAGGGAAGCTTAGTCATGTCATATGTCTAGAAAGAGGAGAATCAAAATATTGGTGACAGTACCAATGATCACAGCTGTTAAGATGGGATAAATGGTTAAAATATTCATAAAATATTTTGCATTTACCTCGTCATCGTGTGACCAATAAGTGACTTCTGCTGAATGATAAATATAGAGGAACCTAACTATGAATATCACACCAGTCACTGTGGATAAAACTTTGTATTGGGCCTGAGTTTCATTTTTTAGAAAAAGTAGAAGCTTTCTGAAAAAGACAATGAGAATGTTAAAATACATTTTTAAATGCATCTGTATAACATGACCATTTCTCCTTGTTTTTTGCTCTTACTTCCAAATGCATGTGAAAAACAACTGTCCTTTAAATTTTCGTGGAAGTAGTGCTTGCAAATAACCTTTAGCTTTTCAGTCTGAAGGCACAAATGGCCAATTTAAGATGTATCTCAGATGTATGTGAAAGTTTCTACAAGCTGAGGGAGGCCATGTGAAGGGCATCAGGAAGAGTGGGCACGAGGGTATCAGAATGACAGATTTCAATGGACATAAGTGCGGGACAAATACCAGAAAGGCCAGAAATTTGCTAGGAAAAGAAACATGGTAGTATCAAACAACAAATCATCAGATTGCTCTGGAAATGACCAACTGAAGGGTGTAGTTTTAAAAAATTAAATAATATATTTTGCTATTTGTAAATATAGCTAAGATATGGCCTTTAACTTATACTTTGTCTGAAGATAACTGTATTGATCAGAGTTGCTTAGGAACAGAGACAAAAGGAAACCTCCCTTTATGGAGCATCCATTCTATGCTGGTCACTGTCTATTCTATGGCAGCCACCTAAATTTAACCTGCACAATGTCATTATCAGCACTCGATTTTACAAATCCACAAAGAGTTAGAAAAGTGAAGTTATGTGTCTAGAGCTACCAACAGCACCCAAGACTGCCTCAGTCATCACCAGTTCCCTAAGGGCAGGATTGTGAACAAGAGCACCAGGACTGTGTTCAGCCTCTTTTTCCAGACTTTGTTCAATTGCTTCCTTCCATGACCCCTAAGCTTCAGCCAGAGGACACCTGTCATAGCTCCTCAAGCCTAACCTTCAAAGTCCGACCTCTGCACTTTTAAGAATGCTGTTCCTCCTACCCTTTCTTCCTTCTGTACTCCAATGCTTATTTATTCAGAGTCCTTGCTTATGTGCTATCTCCTTCAAGTCTTCCTAATCATTGCCTTAAAATATTATAAATACAAGGCAAGAAAGCAATGAATGAGTATGTGGACAAATAGTATCTTCCCATAAAAGCAATGCTCCATTCCTTCCTTCTTTCCATAGTGATACCTCTCTACTGGAGGTGAGTAGCTATTTCAGTTCAATTCAGAAAACATGGATTGAATTCTTCGTATTGCAAAGCTCAGTGCCCAGAAGACTGGAGAATACAACAGTAGGTAAGACTCAGCCTAGCCCCTGCCCTCTCAGTGTTCACAATCCCACAAATAGCAGAAACCTTTTGTGAAATGAGGTGGGAGGCAACTTGAGTGCCCTTGCCAAACTCTGAGCTCCTTAAAGGAGGAAATACATTTTCAGAGCTGGGAACTCCTTCATGCCTTTTCTAAGAGAAGTGTGACTCACGTCCACATCCTTCATCAACGGCAAAGCCCAGTGCAGAATCACCCTATTCCTAGCTAAGTCAAGACCCGCCAGGCTCTGGGATGGATGGCCTCATCGCTCAGGATTGCAAATAGCCTATTGCGGCTTCAGTTGGTCCAAAATGATAAGGTTAGAAAACCAAACAATATTGTCCTGAGTATTTATAAAAATAAGCAGAAATTAGAGAAGCCTTAACATTCTTAAGAGTTATCATTTATTATTATAACCTTGCTCATTTCAAAAGTGATCCCAGAACATTTAAAAAAATTATAATAAAATAAGATGGCAACATAATACTACTATTTAAATAAAATCATAGATTAATACCAGAAAACTCCAGACTATTCCATTTAATTTCACGTAGGGGAGTCTTTGAAATTAGGTTAAGTGACTCCAGGCTTTTTATTTATAGAAGCAACTTGGATGTTGGTCTGAGAAGTGAGATACTCAAGTTTTCAAATAAACTCAAGTCACAGAGAATTGTAAATAATAAAGAACCATGTGGATGGAAAACTAATCTTTTAAGTCCTCTATCTAATTGATAGGAAAAGCATTTCATATTAGATAAAACCTAATAAAAAGATTTAAAGACAGGATGTAAACATTACACACACACACACACACACACACAACCTATACCACTGTTCTGTATATTGACAGATAAAAGAAAGAAAAAGGAAAATGGGAAAGAAAGTTGCATTGCTATAATAATTTTAAAAAAGAAACAGCAAATCCCCTTCCTTCCCCAAGAGGAACCATAGAAATGAAGCTCAGGGAACAGCCTGGCTGAGTGCCCAGCTGGCCGGTAGTGTTCCTTTGTTTGGATTAGCAAAAGGCGCCCCCTCTGGGTGGATACAGCACTTTGAACACATGACTTGGCATGTGGAGAGACTTTATGCTAAGAAAAGGTACCTCAGCCTCTAGGGGAATGCAATCTCATCCATGTGCGAACCTCAGTCCTCAGCCCCCTTGAAGTATGAGTAAAATTCACAATTTTTTTTTCCTGCAAAGTGAGAAGGTGATGCCCACCGGGTCCTGCCCTATGCAGGAATCTCATGAGCTTACCAGTGCCATTCATTACACAGGAATACGCATATGTGCCTCATTAAATAAGCCATGTCCCATTTACCTTTCAGGGAATAAAATGCTTTCCCTTTTTACCTTTTAATGCATTCTTTTGATACTTTAAAGTGTATTCATTTTCACATTTGTCTTCACTTATGTTTGTTTCTTTACGTACAAATAATAATAACCCCAAAACACAGTAATGATTACCAGTGGCTGATGACTTCCCAGTGCACCAGGCATTGTGCCAAGCACTTCCTATAACTTTTTGGTCTCATGTAATCTGCACAAGGTGGGAATGTCATTTCTTCCATTGTACAGACATGAGAACTGAGACCAAAAGCTTAAGTAACAAAAAAAAATAGCACAACCAGGGTTTAAATCCATATCTCTGTGTTTCAGAGCTTCCACTCCCAACAAGCAAGCTCTAGACCTGTTCATTGTAGTAAATCTCATAAGGGATAAGCAAAGAAAGAAACTGCAATCACCCCTGTTCTGTCACGTCACTGTTACCATAATGCTGTTCATCTTCATGACACTGCTCTAACACTGTAGGATGGCTCCTCTTAGTTATGGAGTCAATAAAATAGAGAATGATTTAAAAAAAATTTTTTTATGTCTTTATTTTATTTTGAGAGACAGAGACAGAGCGAGCAGGGGAGGAACAGAGAGAGAGAGGGAGACACAGAAACTAAAGCAGGCTCCAGGCTCTGAGCTGTCAGCACGCGGGGCTCAATTGAACCCACGGACTGTGAGATCATGACCTGACCCAAAGTTGGATACTTAACCAACTAAGCCACCCAGACACCCCGAGAATGATTTTTTTAAACAGTTGAGAATGTAAATATTAATAGCTAGCCTCCACCACCAGTTTAGGAAGAAGAGAGAAAGACTAATATTGTCTGCACTCTAATTGCTTTCTTTTAGCCTCTGCAAGTGCCATTATTATAATTCCTAACATCATTCCTAGAATCATTTATTCTTGTTAATAATTGCAGCAATAACCATTCAGAATCTCTGCAGATTTGGCAAAGGCAGTCAAGGAAATATATATTGTATTTAATTAAGTCTCTATTAAGAGTAAGTGGAAGGTGCTTAATCATGTTCATAAGCCTGTAACTTCTCTCCCTTATCAGAGACTCCACTCGAGAGGCCTGTCACTTCTTAGATCTGATAGGCTACAAACTACACCCTGGACTGTCCTGCCACTGCCTTTGAGAAATACTGCCAGCAACCTGTGCACACCATACCTCCAAATGTTGGGCTTTATTTATGGAGCCCATCATGTACAGTTCATCCTGATTTCAAAACACCTTCCCAATGTCAAAGCATGGACATCTTTCTTCAGTTCAAAATATCTGATTCCCTAGGTGTGAGCAATGCCAAGAGCTGCTGGTTTAAAACCCCAATTGCTCTTCTACCGTTTTGGTTTGGGGACTGCCAAGAGAATTTTTGAGAGATTAGTATGTGCCAGGCAGCAGAATGGACATTTAAAGACGACCTCTTTTAATGTGCAAGCCAATCCTTTGAAATAGTTAATACCCTCATTTTATAAATAGGGAAACAATCTTAGAGTGATTAAGAGTTCTATTTTTCCTCATCACGCAAGAATCCTAGTAGCAGGTTTTTAACTACTAAATGATACCACCTCCCAGGTTGGGCATTAGCCCCAAGGAGAATAGGATGGTGGAGTTCTCCTCTATCACCCCCCCTCTCTTCAGTGGCCTTCTGGTTCCAATGTGTCCAAAAAGAGCACTTCCCAGTAGTATTTTTCTCACACACACACACACACACAAAGATTCTAAAATTCATATGGAACCACTAAAAACCCTAATTAGCCACAGCAATCTTGAAGAGGAAGAAAGCTGGAGGCCTTACTCTTCTTGACTTCAAACTATATCACAAGGCTATAATAATCAAAACAGTATGGTATTGGCATAGAAACAGACACATATATCGAAGGAACAGAAGTCCCAGAAATAAACCCATACATATATGATCAATGAATTTGTGACAATGGAGCCAAGAATATACAATGGGGAAAACAGTTTCTTCAATAAATGATATCGGAAAAACTAGAGAGCCACATTCAAAAGAAGGAAACTGGACTTCTATCTTACAGCATATATAAAAATGAACTGAAAGTCGAATAAGACTTGAATGCAAGGCCTGATGTCTTAAAAGTTCTAGAAAAAAACATAAGAGGTAAGCTCATTGGCATAAGTCTTGGTGATGATTTTTTGGATTCAAAACCAAAAGCAAAGGCAATAAAAATCAAGATAAACAAATAAGCCTACATCAAACCGAAAAGCCTCTGTACAGCAAAGGAAACAATCCACAAAATGAGAGGACAACCTATGGAATGGGAAAAAATTGCTAATTATACCTCTAAGGGGTTAATATTCAAAATATATAAAGAACCTATACAATTCAATAGGAAAAAAGAGACTGAAAAATGGGCAGAGATATGGAATTGACATTTTTACAAAGACGACATACAAATGGCCAACAGGTACATGAAAACATGCTCAACATCATTAACCATCAGGGAAATGCAAATCAAAAGCACAACGAGATATCACCTCACACCTGTCAGAATGGATATTAACAAAAAGACAAGAAAGAACAAGTCGTCGCGAGGATGTGGAGAAAAGCAAATCCTCGTGCACTGTCCGTGGGAACGTAAACTGGTGCAGCCACTGTGAAAAACAGTATGGAGGCGCCTCAAAAAATTAAAACTAGAATTACCATATGATCCAGTGATTCCACTTCTGGGCATTTATTCAAAGGAAAGGAAATTACGATCTCAAAAAGATCAGCAGCCCTATATTTACTGCAGCATTATTTACAATAAGGAAGACATGGGAACAACCTAAGTGTTAATAAGTGGATAAAAAGTGTGATATATATGTATCTCACATACATATTATATATATATATATAATATGTATATCACGCACATATATACGTAGATATAGAAAATGTGGACATACGCACACGCACACACACACACAGTGGGGGGCGGGAATATTATTCAGCCATAAAAAGATGGAAATCCTGCCATTTATGACAACATGAATGGAGCTAGAGAGTGTAATGCCAAGTGAAGTAAGGTAGACAGAGAAAGACAAATGCTCTATGATAATATCACTTATATATAGAATTTAAAGAACAACTAAATCTAGAGATACAGAGAATAGGTTGGTGGTTCTTAGAGGCAGGGTTGGGCATGGGCAAAATGGATGAAGGCAAGAGATACAAACTTCCAGTTATAAATAAGTCCTGTATTTGCTTCCCATTTTTCTAGAGTTATGTGCAATTTAGGAACAATACCAGAGATTAGTTATGACTCTATTAGGGAAAAGTGGCCCTTGGCACCATATTTTCACCCAGATACATCAAGGAAAGCTTGCACTGAATCCTCGCCTGAGCCAGTCTTGAAGGGAACGACCGAGGGGTTCTGATCATGCTTGCCTGGTGTCACGGCCCTCCCAGAGGCAGGCAGCACTTGGGTCCTTGTGGGAAATTCAAATGCTCATGCTTCTCACTGCGCAATGGGTGTCATTCTCACTTTGTCTCTGCTAGTGTGGGATAGCTGAGGAAATGATACACTTGTCATTCTTACTTTCAAGGGAAAAAAAAGTCTCTACTACAAGGCCATCTATATAGTTTTCCAATGTTTTCTCAAAGAGGGAAAAAGAGGATGTGTTGAAAGACACGGCTGCCTGTGGAACTGCTGAGTAAATTTGGCCAGTTTAGTGTAGCCATGAAGCTCCAAAAATATATTTTTTCCTTGTCCAAGGGAGAAGGAAACAGCTCACCACTCCACTAGAGATGTGCTGGACTTGACAGACCAAGAGGAAACCCACTTTTGCCGCTCTGCTCTAAAGTGTTTCCATAAGCCTAAATTTCTGGGTAGTTACAAGTAATTTGCTTCAACTTAATTTCTTTCATTCAAATTTATGGGAAAAAAACGCCTGTCATAGGCAATGGAAAATAATTAAGACATTAGCCTTAGTGTTGGATGTAGAGACAGCAAAGACCCATTAGCTTACATGTCAATGCTGAATTCCAAATTGTCGAACTTGCTGAACCCAGTGAGCCCCTGTCCTTGTGCACTCTGTAAACTCCTCACCCTTCTGTTCTGCCCTTCCTCTTCTCCAGTGCTCTGCTGCTATCTCTTGAGTGAATTGACTTTGCCAATTCTGAGGATCCTCCTTAGTAATCTATTCAATATGTGCACTCCCTTTGGAAGAAATACAGTAGTCTGTGTACGTTTCCTATCTGCTCCTAATTTCCTATACTGTGAATTATGTCATCTAGTTTTTGTGCCGTTGCCAGTGGGAAAAGGCTGTCTACAGCAATCTGGTCAGACCGCCTCATACCCCGAGAAACACCAATTAGATCACCACAGAGTTGACTCACACCCAAGAAGACCAACCCCAGTTTCCTCTAGTGGTCCTTGTTGTTTGAACATAGAGCCCTAGGAAGTCTCTTGGATAAGTCATTTGACCCACAGTGCTTCTTCCAAGATTTCATGCTATGGTGGGTCAGGTTTGTACACGAAATGGAAATACGCTGAGTCAATAAATCTAGGAAGAGATCTATTCAGATTACAGAGGGTGGATTTTGACCCAGGAGGTAAAGTTTCACTGCTGTTTTGTTTTTATTATTAATTTACTTATTTAAAGTGTAATTAACATACACTTTATATTAGTTTCAGGTGTACAATATAATGATTCAGCAGAAAGTAGAGGTTTTGGATTCTCACACTTCTGAATTTAATCAGAGCAGCTGTAGAAGTGGAAAAACCTTGTGGCTTACAGACTCAATAGGTAAGGGGTAATGTAACGTCCACAACTACACAATCAGTGAAGAGTAAAAGCACTTTCACATCAAATTACATGGATAATTGTTTCCATTGTTTAGTTTGAAGCCCATGGGCAAAGCACATACTTTGAAGTTTTTGAGAACTATTTTAATCCAATCTTGCCCCTTGCAAAATCCAGTTAAGGGGACAGAAGATTAATCTCCAAGACTCCCTCTGAACCTAAGAGCCCAAGAAATCACATACACAATCAGTCATGTCATCCAGAAAAGTGAGAGCCTCTTTCCTACACCTTATCAAATGCTTCTCCCTAAATACAACCATATTTTTTTCAATTTCTTGTGATCCCATTCAGAAGCATAAAAATATTCCACATATATCTGCTTTACTGTATGGAGATAATCCATTATATATTTTCCACTAACAGGAATGTACTCAACACAGTATTTTTGACTTTTCTCTTTATTCATTTAATAACATATCTATTTATTCAATTTGCTAGACCGAAAGCATGAGTAGGGGAGCACAGAGAGAGGGAGGGAATCCCAAGCAAGCTCTGCACTGACAGTGTAGAGCCAGATATGGGGCTTAATCACACGAACCATGAGATTATGCCCAGAGTGGAAATCAAGAGCCTGATGCTCAACTGACTCAGACACCCAGAGCCCCCCATTTAATAACATATCTTAAACATCTTTTCATAAGAGCACACACATATTTTCATTTGTTCTTTTCAAAAACTGTACCACATTCTGTGATGTGACTATACTTCCATTAAATATTTATTAAAAATCGAATCATTTTGAAAGTATTATATGAACATGGCTGAAGCACACAGAATTATAGAAGGATGCATAAGGAAAACTAATCTGTTTCTCTATTTTTTCCAAACCCCTGAATTCCAATCATCAGATCAAATACTTTTTATAGGAATTTCTTCTCCATAATTCTTAATTATATAATAACATAACTATTCCTTGATGTTTCAATCTTGGATGTTTTCTCTTGAATTCCTGAGAACTCAACCACTTGTCTTTTGAACGCCAACCTTATGCCACTTGTCCCTTTTTCTGATGAGCTCCAATAAACCTCTGGATATCACCTGGATTTCTACTTGACTGCATAGTATGAGATGGAGTGAGATCTGATCATAATAAAATGAGATCTGGCCAAACAAAGAAAACACTGAGTTTGACTTGCGATTGGGTGGATGATAATATGAGTAAAGCAGAATAATAATAATCACAACAATATCAAAAACATTTAATATCATGAAAAGAAAATCTTGGCCCCTGCTTATGGGAGGCAGAATGATGGTCTCCTACAAATTGTCCACATCCTAATCCCTGGAACCTGTTGCTATGTTATCTCAAATGGCAAAAAGGACTTTGCAGACATGATTAAGATTATGGACCTTGAGAGAGAAAAATTATCCTGGATTTTCCAAGGGCATTCAATCTAATCACATGAGTCCTTATAAGTGGGGAACATTTCCCACCTTCAGACAGAGAACTGAGGCAAGGAGTAGCCTTCCTGTTGCTGGCATTGAAATGGAGGAAGGAGGCCTCTAGCCAACAGCTTTGGAAATCTCTAGAGGATGAGAATGGCTCTCAGTTTATGCCTAGCAATAGTTTGGACAATTTCAAGGAACTGAATTCTGCCAACAGCCCTAATAGGCAAGGAATAGATTCTTCCCTAGAGTCTCCAGAAAGTAGGGTAGCACTGTCTATACCCTGACACCAGCCCAGTGAGACCCATCCCAGACTTTTGACCTACAGACTTGTGAGATCATAAGACTGTGTTGTTTTAAGCCCATAAGTATGTGATAATTTATTAAAACTGTTAAGACAAGACTATATCACTCTATGTTGCTTACAGTCCAGAGGGGGAACAAGAAAGTAAACTGGCAGTGACAATACAGCAGGGAATCTTAGTGGGTGCAAATGATTTGGCCCTGGCTTCATGCTCGAAAGGAGCCTCAAATCTAAATTTGACTTTACTGCTAAATGACAATACTATATATGGTCGTTGTTTTATGAGAACATCTGCCTGGTTTAAATAAACCAAATTTTAAGTGCATACAATAAATAATATTGTTACCTTTTTAAAAAGGTTGGTTTATTTATTTCCAGAGAGAGAGGTGGGGGGGGGGGGAGTGTGGGAGAGAAAATCCAAAACAAGCTCCATGCTCAGTGAGGAGCCCAACATGGGGCTTGATCCTACAAACTGTAAGATCATGACCTGAGCAGAAAAAGAAAGTCAGACATTTAACTGACTAGCCACCCAGGCACCCCATTTCTTTGTTAACTTTTCAAAGTGTTTCATCATGTTTTAATATGTTGCAGATCTTCAAAGAAAATGATCTGAGCCTTTCTCCTGACCTCTTGGTGTCCAGGGGGAAGGTGTGCCCTCCTACCTACACTGAAGTGATTGGGAAAGTAGCCGCATACCAGAAGATCAGGGCAGAGCAGAGCTGGGTGGAAGCAGGATGGTGTGTTCCGCTAGGAAGGAACGAGCGTGGGAAGGACAGCGGTGAAGACAGATGTCATGGGCACCTAGGACCGGAGAGGAGACCACTGTTTCCGGGGTATTGACAGGGAAAGTGTGCATAGATGATGCTGGAGACGCAGGCAGGGCCTGTTGGTGTAGGTCCTTAGGGGCTGTGCTTGGTGCTTGGACCTCCCCCTAAGGGCAGTGGGGAGCCAAAGGTTGAAGCAGGGAGGGGAGGGAAGGCTGGTATAACAGGAGCCACACACTGTATCCTCTCTGGCATCACTCCCTGGTTGTAACTGGATGTTGCCCTTGGCTGCTCCTTCCTTCTCTACATCTTACCTCTCTTCTGGGAAATGCCCTTTTTGTATTCCATGTTTTATTTTTTTAAGTTTTCAAACAGAAAAGTAGGGCATGGGATAATGAACACCCACAAACCCATTTCCTACATTTAGCAATGCTACCATTTTGCGTCATCTACTTTCTTTTCCCGATATGGAAGTAAATTACAGACATGGAGACATCTTGTCCTACAAAAGTTCAGCATGAATCCTGAAGAAGGACGTTGCTCTACATAACCCCACGTCAGTGTCTTGCCTAACATGACTGCCAATGGCCCTATTATCATTTAGGCCCAGTCTATGTTCCCATCTCCCTCACTGTTCCCAAATACCTCTTACAGCTGTTTTATTGTCTAAGATTCTATCAAAGTCATGCATCTTATTAGATTATTTCTCTTGAGTCCCTTTGAATCAGAATAGGGCCTCATCAGCACGCTTATTTTATTTCCCCAAGACATTTCAACTTGTTAAAGAGATCAGGCCACTTGTCCTATAAAATGTCCCACTTTCTGGATTTGTTTAATTGGTTCTTCACGGCATTGATAAACTTGTTACCTCCTCCTCATTTCCTGTAACCAGGTTTTAGGATCCCCTAACACTTTTGCCATGAATACTTCCTTAGTAATGCTGGGTTTGTCCCACCGCCTTCAGCTAGGAACCCATTATGTCTGGCGCCCCCACCACAACACGTGGTCCAATCAATCTCTACTTAAGGCAATGCCAGTGCCAGTTTTTCCACTTCTGAGCTGCAAGTGTCTGTAGGATAATACGTTAGCACCATGTGTATCCATTCTTGATTTTTTTTTGAATAGGGTTATTTTATGGGGGTTGCAAAATGGTCATATGCTTTTTGATCTGGAGGCGGGCTAGACCATGGGACTGATCAAATTCTTTTTGTCCAGAGGATCAGCTAATATGGAAAGCCTCTCATGGGCCCCATTTTCTTTTCTTATAGTTTTGCGTCTCTGGATGTTGTCTGGAAGGGGCACGTTCAAGGTTGTCAGGCCTCATGTGCCTCCCTGCAGCCCATGCACACACACACACACACACACACACACACACATACCTAACCAAAAACTGAGGCTGCCTTTCAATCATTGACAGAATTGCAGCCAGACAGCCAACTCCCAAGAGCAGAAGGTGTAAGAGGTGGCAGGAAGCAGGGGGCCGCCAAGGGGCCTCCTCTCACATGCACGGCCCTGTCACGAGAGCAGTCAATTGCCCATCTCCTGTTTGTTTTATGGGGATCACCCAGCCGAGGAGGAATGGGGGATAAGAGAGTCATTCAGGCCTAAGTTTACAGCAAGGAAGGAGGTCCTCACTGGAGACCCCAGAGACTTCTCATGACAACGAGAAATATTTCCAGTGAAATGCAAAGGAAGTTGAACTGACAGATGGTTCTTCTCTTAATGGAGTTCTCTCCCAGTCAGTGTCTCTGCCTCCTCTACGTGACACAGGCGCTTGGCAAAACTGCCCAGCACTTTTCTTGTGAATGGAGATTCTGTTAATTAAGTACCACTGTGCTTCTGGGAGACATTTTCTAGGCAATTATTGATTCTGATTCAACCTTGTGGAAAGGTTCCCCCACATTCTTGGGAGACCTCACTGAGATGGTAACCTTTCCCCCAGTCTTTGTTTTTCATTTTGCTTTTACAATTTTTTTTAAACATTTGGAAATTATACGATCCTCTAATAAAACCAAAATGAAAATAATTGGGTTCCTCAGTGGATTCAAGTATTTGTTCATTTCCAAAAGTGGAGACATTTTATCATTTTAGCTGCTTCTATCCCTTCTGCAAATTTAGATTGTATACCTATTGGCTGTTATTTTCTCCAGTTCCTCAACCACTAAACAGTTACAAATACAGGGATGTAACTCAGGGGGCTTTCATGTGGCTCTTTTCTCTGGAAAAACCACTGGCTTGGCATCCATTGGCTCAGCATGTTGGTCTAATATTCTGTCTGCTAAGGTAACATTGTGGTTTAGCAAAGGAAAGGGGAAAAAAATACAGGGGAAGTGGAATGCCACACTATGATGTAAAAGACTTGCTTTGAAAATCATTAAAGATGCATCAAGGCTCAGGAGGTTTTTGATTTCAGAACCGATGAATGGGGGTCAGACAGTTAACAAACCCCTGGACATGATAAAGTCTACATTGTGGGTCTTTGACTTGTGTGTTTTCCTGGGAAGAAGGGGCATGACTTTCTCCAGCTCCTCAGAGGGGTTCATGATCCAACAGACAAATGTGATTTTCAGTGCTCCAGAAGACACAGTGAAACACACTAAATAGAAAGGAACTGAAGAGCAGAACGAACCTTACCATGTGACCTCCTCAGAGGACAGCCCTGGTGTTGTCAGCTGTCTGAGTGAAATGACTATCACCCCCTCTCACTCTCAAAGAGTCCTTCTGTAGATAGCCTCCCTACTTCTAACCCTGGCCCCCATGCTATTGGTGTAAAATCCTCACTCCACCGACATCATCCTTTTCCCAGTACCTCTGCTTAATGAGACTTTCTACTAAACACAGATTATGTCTTTTTGGCTAAAATTATCCTAGAAATGGTGATAATGGTCCAGATTATCAGGTCATAAAATCCTGCAGGGTGAGTCATGCCAGGACATGGAGTACAGTCAGGGCTATGGGAAGACTGTTCCCTATAACATCGTCATCCTCCCCAGAAACTACCTTGGGTGGGGTGCCAGTAAGATCTGTCATGGGGCAGGCAGGTGAGGGGAAGGGGGACGGCACAGAGAAATGAAGCTCCCTATTCCCAAAGGGTAGCCCATCTAGACTTTTGCCATCATACCTAATACAACCTGCAGGAGAGATGCAGGAGACTATAAAAATAGTTCTTGTGTACAGGACATATTTTCTCAATGTTTTTAATATACAAAGATCTGGGGGGAAAAATGAAAACATCCTAGGGCACTCTCAACCTCCAGAAAGCCTTAGACCCAAGATATGTATTCACCTACCCACTGAAATATTGAACACCTATGATGTACCAGGCACTGGAAATACATTGTGAGCAGAGCACATGGGGATCCCTGCCCTCCCAGAACTCACAGGTGGCTCTTGTGTGGGGCACACAGAAGTGTTTTAGAGGTGATGCCAAATGTCAAGCCCTCAGCACAATGTAGGCATTCAATGGGAGGCAATAAATGGTCTCTATTAATGTTATCCATTTCTGGAATTATCAGAGGCTGGCTCTTTACTTTGAACAAATAGCAAATAGGTCAACATTATTTCTTTTATAAGAAATAATTAAATAATTGATATTTAATTGCTGATGTCTACTTTTAAACTGAGAATCATCAGAGAACTACAAAGAATTGCTTTCACTGTTGTTACAATGATACACTTAACAGGCTAATTTCCATCCTCTGAATGCTTAGACAGATACATTAATGTGTAGTCAACTACACACATACACACACATACACACTCACACACATAAAACAACAGAAAAAAAGGAAAGACATACACTCACACATCTTTTTCCCACACTTATATTAGTAAGTAATATTAACAATGGAGGCTAGCTTCTGGGGGTTTTTTGGGTTTGTGTTGTTTATGTTGTTTTGTTTCTCTTGTTTTAGAAAACGTCCCAATTACTTAAAGGGCTCTACAATTACCATAATCAAATAAAATAATTCAGGAATTTTCATTTGCTGTTGCTTGTAGTAACTGGGGCTGCTTAATTAATGCCTACCTGTAAAATCAGAGCATCATTTTGAAAAATGGATGGAAAAGGTTTTTGAGAGTGTTATTCTCAGCAATTTATCTTTCTCTTTGGAAATAGCCACTTCAATAATAAACCCGATCTGAAATGTGTTGTCTGCACTTGGTGAAAGCACTTTGGGGGGTCATAGATTTCACAACTCTCTAATCTCTGCAAACTGCAAGATCTTTCCCAGCCCAGTGTGATAAATCAAATTAATGTCTGTAATTTACAGACCAGGAAAACGGGAGACAATTGGTTCAGAATGAGCTGACCCCTTTGCAAATCACGACCCTTTTATTTATTGTATATATCATGCTTGCCTCTTAGGCGTTTTTATTTGAGGTGTCTGTAATTAATGATATGGTTCATTAGTTGGAGAACAGCTCATGCATCTCGGTAACACAGTAGTTTACAGCGTCATGGGATTTAACTGATTCCACATGGCCCCAAGTATTTCCCTAATAAGGTCCTAGCGGGGATATTTTGATGTGTACATAGCAAATGACATATTTCCAACCAAGAGCACACAGTGATGGTATGGTATGCCGAACGGTGTTATTTTTGGCTGATACATAATTAATATCACAAGCTGCTTCTACTAGGCTTTTTTCCCCCTTTGACTTCTATCAGACTCAGGTGACAGCATTTTAGGCTATTGATTAGAATGTTTCTGTGCTTGAGTTAGCGAGGGTAAACTGAACACCTGCATTGGTGTGAGGGGTTTTAGTCTTTTTCCTTTGTATTAAATGCAGCCCAGACAGCAGGGAAAAAGCCTAGCCCTGCCCCATACTGTGAGACATCCGCTTTGCTCAATGGATCCCAGCTCTGGTTTCACAGGAGAATCACCTACAGGGCACTCCAAAAACACCCCATCACAGAGCACTTAATTTAACTGGCCTAGGGTAGGGTCCAGGTATCAGCTGTTTTTATGAGACTGACGGGCTACCTACTGCGCTAACGAGGCACCTGTTATCAGCTGTTTTTAAATCTCCCCCTGTGTTAAGAGTCTCTGATGTATCTTGACCCTGAAGCTGAATTTTAATTTTTTTATTTTTAAAATATTTATTTTGAGAGAGAGAGAGAGAGAGAGAGAGACAGAGAGAGAACACAAGGGAGGGAAGAAAAGAGAGGGAGACAGAGAATCCCAAGTAGGCTCCACACTGCCAGCACAGAGACCAACGCAGAACTCAAACTCAAGACTGTGAGAGCATGACCTGAGCCAAGATTAAGAGTCGGATGTTTAACCAACTGAGCCACCAGGTGCCCCACTGAAGAGATCTTTTTTAAACATTAGTTGGGTAGAGCCTTCGTGGCTTCCCACTATGTTCACATGGCATGCAAGCCTCTCGTGCCCTTGAGACCTGAAGTGGCCCAGCCCCTGACCTCGCCTTCTACCCAATCCCACAACTCTGGCTGTACTTTTTGTGTTGCTACTTCAATCACAGAATTCTAGTCTGCCTCAGGCCGCCACTCATGCTGGTTCCCCTGTTTCCTGTGCCTTCCATCCTCCCCTTGCCAGACCTGTTCATTGTTTGGGTCCCAGCCTAAATATCACCTGGCAAGGACAGCCGTGCCTCCCAATGTAAAGTATGTCCCTACAATTCTCTTTGCAGCCTGTGACTGTCCTCCTCGACATTTGTCACCGCTTGTACTCAGGATTGGTTTGTGACACTTTGTGTAACATCATCTTTCCTCCCAGAGCATAGTCTCTGCAGGGCCTGGGACCTGGCCTGGGGGGCTCCTGCACTGCATGCTCACCGATCAGTGCATCGTGTGACAGAGAGAAAACACAAGCACTAAGGCACTGACAGAATGCATGGATGACCACAGCGAGGGCAATGCGACATCATTCAGTGATGTAGAGCCAGAGAAATGGAACCCATGCTATGGAAAAACATACCGACTTAGCATCAACAGTGAGGACACGGCTTACATGGTGACTCATTTATAAACACCCTGCTTTTCTCCAATGAGATTTACTCTCAGAAAGCTGAATGGAAGGGAAGCTCTAAGGGTTTACAAAATCAACCGAATTTCAACCTCTTTGAATTTTCAGAAATATTAATATAGTTGTTAGCATGTCAGCATTTCAACTATGAGAAACATAAAAATGTAAGTTTGTGAGACTGTGTTTTTGTTGTATTTATCTCTCAGAATTCCCCCTCCCAAGTCATAAAACATGTAAAATTAATTCAGAGCATATACTTGAGTGGTTAGTTGTACCTCTCAATGATATTTATAAGCACTTTAATTTCATCCTTAATGGTCCTCCATCCTCCAAAGGGAATATAACAATAAAGCAACTGATGAAAGGAACAAAGGATTAATTTAATACAAAAATAAAATCTCTCTAACTTTGAGGCTTAGCTACTTCCTTGGGAATATGTGTTTGTTTTATGCTTGCACTTATTACAGTAAGATGTGATAGCTGTACCTTCATCTGAATTCTGGAGTAGGCTGCCTAATTTTTCAGGAAGAGGTACAGATAAAGAGGGAAGAAACTTACACTCTGGATCTGCCAGTGAACATCTGTGTGACCCTGGACCAGTGCTTTTTGTCCAGAGTGACTGTCAAATCCATACCTACATCATGTTTGGTTTTACTGTTTGAGATAATTGCTCCCTCTTGAGAAAATATGAAATCTCAGCTCCTCTGTTTCTAGTTAACTATCATGAATGGACCAGCAATAGGGTGGGGAGAGGGAGGCAGTTGCCCTAGAACCCTGAACCCTCAAAGTGTTAGGTTTAGCCCTTGGTTGGGATGAACTTCAGTTTTTTTGTCTGCTGAGACCATCTGGGAATAACCCTTCAAAGAAAAGTCCTCCCATGTTGCTTGGTAGTAAAATGCATTTCTTTTCTGTCCCCACTGAGTGTTAAGTTCAACTTAACATTTCCTACATTACAGGTAGTCCATTTGAGTGCCATGCTCTACCCACGTGCTTTGACTGGACCAAACGTGATGCACCTTTGAAAATTTTGGAAAAATAAAATGACTCCAAGTGATTTCAAATTTGATCCCTTATTATTACAGCTATTTAAATAACTGCCTTGATCTTCACAAAGAAGTGTGAAAATCCAGAGATGTAATTACTCTTCTAATTTATACTTGGGGAAAACCAAGATCTCAACTTAATGGTCACATCTGCAGGAAGGCCACCTTCTCCAAAGTACTGCTCTCCATCCTCACCAATGATTCTCCTTTCCAAACCCTTATTTTTCCTCAGGCATAAATCTCTATATGTGTATTTGTTGTATTCATTTCCTTACTTTTTCATCCATATCCCTTCTAGATCTGCATTGTCCAGTATGGTAGCCACTAGCCACATGTGGCTATTGAGCACTTGAAATGTGGCTGGTCCAAATTGAGATAAGCAGTAAATGCTATGTGGATTTCAAAGAGTTAGTAGCAAAATACACCTAATTAAAATGTTCTTATGTTGATTACATATTGAAATGGTAATATTTTTAATATACTGGGTAAATAAAAGGTACTATTAAAATTCATTTCATCTAGTTCTTTTTGCTTTCTTAATGTTACTTTTAGATAATTTTAAATGGCAGATGTGGTTAGCATCTGTGGCCTGCTGTGTTAGAAGGCATGTGTTTTGGGTTCCAGGCCCAGGTCTTGTGCACCTGTTCTCACATACTGTACCCCAGTTCTAAGCTCAAGATCTGATACACATTCGATGGCCCTCCACCTCCAAAACAAAACACTACTGATGAAATGAATGAAGCAATGACTACGTCAAAAAGCTTTGTAGAAATTTCCATATAGATTTAAGTCTACAATATGTAAGCTGTTAACTAAAAATAGTTCATTAAAAATCTTTTAAAAGTTTATTTTAGAGTTTGCTTGGGACAGCATATATCTGATCACCATATGTCTCAGAGCTCTCCATGGCATCTCAGAGCATTCATGGTGGTAGTCAAAAACATGGCCAGAAAACAAAGAGCTTCCAGGTACCCTGTGTACTTTTCAGCATGTTTCCTACAGTAGCCAAAGGAGACTGAGGAAGTTAAGGCTTTTGCTGTAGACTGACTATGGTTTTGGAATATTGTGAGGTGATTACTGGGTCACTATCATAAACTGCTAGCAAGGAGATCTAATTCTCTTACTAATTGTTTATCCCTCTGGCTTGAGATTTTGGCCAGCCACTGACTCTTGGTGTTCCTGGTTTCTTCCTCCATTAAAAGGATACATAACAATATTTGAGCTGAGTCCTTTAGTGGATTGTTGTAAAGCTCCCTAGTGAAATGATAAGCAGTATAAGGCTGTTTGGAAATAAGCAGCATCTGTAATATAGCAATGACAAAGTAAAGAAAATAAAAGTGCCTCATTTTGAGGCATCTGGGTGACTCAGTTGGTTGAGCACCCAACTTTGGCTCAGGTCATGATCTTACAGCTTGTGAGTTTAAGCCCCGCATTGGGCTCTGGGCTGACAGCAAGGAGCCTGGAGCCTGCTCTAGATTCTGTGTCTCCCTCTCTCTCTGCCCCTCCCTCCCTCTCTCTCTCTCTCTCTCTCTCAAAAATAAACATTAAAATAATTTTTTTAGTGCCACATTTTGTCTATAGGAATTCAAATCTTTTTGCATTCACAGAGGACATTCAGAAACTTTTTCTCAGGGATGAAAACAAAAGTTATTTCTTTTTCTAAAATTTAATTTAATTTAATTTGAGAGAGAGAGAGAGAGAGACAGAGAGAGAATCTTAAGCAGGTTCCACACTCAGTATAGAGCCTGAAGCAAGGCTTGATCCCATGACCTTGGGATCATGACCTCAGCCAAAATCATGAATCAGACACTCAACCAACTGAGCCACCCAGCACGCCAAAAGTTATTTCTTTAGGGAAATCACACTCATTGCAATCTTTTCCTATGTTTCCAAGAAAATGTCTTTGAAGTTAATAAAAAAATGTCAAGAGTACTCCCAGACAACTCTGATGGACACTGGCTGGGAAGAGTTAGCTAGTGCTGATGTAGATGAAACTGAAAAACCATTCATTCCAGCCTATTCACCCAACCAACCAACCCACCTGGAAGCCACTTTAGAGATTTGATTTTTTGGTTCTCTACCTTCAGTCCATTATATATATTTTAAATGTAATCCAGCAAAATGTAACAAATAAGACTGTTTATTGCCTTGATGTTTGTTCTTTATGACTCATTTTAGACAAACTGACAATGTAAATTTCTGAGGAAATATTGGGTATGATTTTAAGCACCCAGATTTTTAAAATAAAATTGCAAACATAAAGACTGGTATGCTTTGCCTATGTACACATGTTAAATTTGGCAATAGGTCCTGTTTCCAGGATCTCAAACATGTGTGACATTTTTTCTAGTCCCAAAGCCAAACAAAATATCAGAGAGAGGGGATTAATATATATAAATTCTTCCCATTATGCAGATATTGTTTTGGCTTAATTTGCTGTTTGTTACTGAGGCTCTAATACCTAGGTCTTCCGTGAAAGACAATGTTTAATTTATATCTCTAATTTTGAAGAAATGTTTGTCACTCACCCCCAGGTACCTGTATAGTCCCTAGGCTGACTTGAATACTCTGGTAAGAGTAGGAGTTATTGATGGGGCAAGATGGCAGAGAAAAAGGGAGTTCCATACTTCCTGCCTGCATCTCTGAAACAAAGAAGGGCTGAAGCCAAAGGACACTGAACCACAAGAGTTTGGGTGGGAAAGAGACAGTGTCCACTAAGAAAAGAGCCTCATAGGGCTACGTCAAGAAACAAACCAAAGTACACATGGTGAAGAGTCCCAAATATCACTAAAAGTAGGGAAATCAAATAACCAAAGTCACAAGAGACAGCAAGGGACACCATAAAAAGGACACTTCCTGAGTGGACAGGCCCTAGACATTCTATGAGCGTCCTCTAATATAGCAGTACTCACAGGTGCAGAGTGCATAACAAGCTTTTAAAACATATAAGAGACAGAAAACTAGCCAAAATGATGAAATGGAACAACTCTCCTCAAAAGAAATTCCAGGAAGAAACGAGAGCTAAAGAATTGGCCAAACGGATAGAAGCAACATAACTAATCAAGACTTTAGAAAAATAGTCATAAAATTAATAGCTGGGCTTGAAAAAGGCATGGCAGACACCAGAGACACTATTGCTACAATAGTGTGGACCTTAAAAATAGTCATGATGAATTAAAAAATGCTATAGCTAAGGTGCATAATAAAATGGAGGCAGCCACTGCACAGATTGAAGAGGCAGAGAGGAGAATAGGTGACTTAGAAGGCACACTTATAGAACAAGAGGAAGCCAAAAAAGAGAGAGAAATTGATCCAGGAGCACAAGAGGAGAATTCGAAATCTGAGTAATGCAATCAAAGGGAACAATATTCTTATCATAAGAATTCCATAAGAAGAAGAGAGACAAAGGGGCTGAAGAGGTACTTGAACAAATTATAGCCAAGAACATCCCCAATCTGGGGGAGGAAAGAGACATTGAAATCCAAGAGGCACAGAGAACTCCCCTCAGAAATAACTTGAATCGATCTTCTGCATGACATATCATAGTGACACTGGCAAAACATAAAGATAAAAAGAGAATTCTGAAAGCAACTAGGGATAAAAGGGCCCTAATATACAAAGGGAGACCTATCAGGGTAGTTGCAGACCTATCTACTGAAACTTGGCAGGCCAGAAAGGAATGGCAGGAAATCTTCAATGTGATGAATAGGAAAAAAAAAAAAAAATGCAGCCAAGAAGCCTCTGTCCAGCAAGCCTGTCATTCAGAATAGAAGGAGAGAGAAAGGTTTTCCCAAATAAACAAAAATTGAAGGAATTCATCACCACTAAACCAGCCCTACAAGAAATCCTAAGGGGGTCTCTCTGAGGGAAATGTTGC